>NC_079379.1:4916726-5216726 GCF_021018895.1 Seriola aureovittata
TATAAATTATATAAACATAGTTCTTATCAAATGAAATCAACCGATCCTTCTGAAAAGTTTTATGTAAAAAACACAAATATTTGTTGATACTGTATGTTGTTATCAGATTTTTTTAACTCTCAATCTGTGTTAATATTGTATTGCTTTGGCTCTAATAATTCAGTGACACTATCCATAAACAAAACACTATCAAGCTGTGGAATTTGGGCAGTCTGTGCTGCTCTTATCCAATCGTCATATCCAACAACCAGATCATTTACATTTTGCTGGAAGGGCCGGCTTTGCATATCGGTGAACGTCAATAGTTTTTCCATCCGTCTGATCAGAGGGTCAGCAGCTGCCTCGTCCTGCTGCTGCCTGAGAGAGAGAGAGGCAGAGAGAATACTGCAGTCAGATGTGCCTTGCATTGTGATAAACGCTGTGTGTGCAAGCAAGGTCAGACAGACAGAGACGGAGGACTAAGTGTGAGGGGGTGAAAGATTAAGATAAAGACAAGAAGAACCAGGAGGAGAGAGAAAAACCCAGAGAATAATGGAAGGGGAGACAGGACGGTTACCTCACCGCTGAGCCAGAGCAGCCAAATTAAAATGCACAGCATGCTGAGGTGGACGATGGAGGCTAATGTGGAGTCATCAGACAATTACATGGGTTTTTTTAGCAGTAGTAAGTCGGCCCTGAAGCCACCTGGAAACACAAGGTTAAGGTTTAACACAAGGTTACACTTAATTAAAAGATGCACTGATGACTAATACATACAAAGGTTGATCGTTTTGATGGAAATGATGGAAGTTAGTTGTCATTTTGAACCTACTTCCTTCTGTTTTGTGCCATAACTCAATACAGCAGATTTTTCACATATATCTATATGTATATTCATAATATATATTTTATGATTTATTGATGCTGAAATCTATTTTAATGCACTGAACAAAATGTTTTTGAGACGTGAAAGCAAGAAAAGGTTGCATATTTATTCATTTATTGGCTTTACAGTGATTGTTTTATAGCTACTTCACTACACCTTTAAAAATCACCAAAAACTGCAGCATGGTTTCAGTTGCTTCTCTTTTTTTATTTGGCCCATTTATCATATAGGAAAAAGGTGACTGCTCTTCTATTGGCTTCCTGCGGCGACTCAACGATTGGCTGCTTTGTTCAAGGACAATTTGACGTTAAGTATTCAGGAAAAAGAGAGTATTACTTATTCACTCTCTATTCCCAGTCCATCCAGCCAGTCAGGGGATACGTGCCAGTGACCTTCCGGTGGGCTGACTCCTTATCAGCATAATATTAGTTTCCAATAAACGTAGGCATGAAAGTAAATGTAGTCATGTATCTTTAATGGAAAACTGCACTGCTAAACCTGCATGTGTATCTGTGCCCAGTGCAGTGGAGAGCCCTGGCCATAAGATGGCACTACCCGGCAGGGAGGCATGCAGGTAGAGAGGGGTGGAGGGTGTGATACTGAGCTGCTCTGATCCGTCAGACATGCAGAGAGTCAGGACCCTGAACCCTGAACTTGTGTGTTGCAGTGAGGTCTGATGAGATTACAACAACACAAAGGGGTAATAGGATTCATTAGGATGTACGACCTGATGAGGATGATGCACACGTCCACGTTCATGTTTACAGACTGTGTGAAGCTGCTCCATCGTAATTCTGGTCACATCTTGACATATGCACTCTGTGGAGGAGTGTATATGTCAGAAGTGTTGACAGAAGTGTTCAGAGCAGATTTTCAAAAACAAAAAGATAAAAAAAATAAAACTGTCAATTAAAAGGGATTCATATAAGGTGAAGAAATGTGTTAGAACAATATTTAAGGAAACAATGAAGAGGAAAATACTTTCATCAGTTAAAGTAACAGACAAAATAGTGTCAGTGAAAATCCACTGCAGTAATAATTTTCCCAAATTTGATAAAAGGGCAAAGGAGAAAATCAATCTATTAAAGACACAGTAAAACGAGAGAGTTTTTATCTAGATTTAGAAATGAGTGCATGCAAGATAATCGGGAGGTTGGTTGCATTAGCGTCTAGCCTAATGCAGCTTCAGTGTATTTGGTGGTGCAGAGGCACTGCTTCCTAAAGGGCTCTTACTAAAGATCTTTAGAAATTCTCATAATGACAAATGTTAATAGACAGAAATTGTGTCATGTCCCAGTGGTCGAGTGATTTTAACCCTCAGGGTTAATACTTCTGGGGAAATTATCCTGCGTAACATTGTGACTCGAATGTAACAATATCATTATTTTAGCATCGATGCTTTGCATAGAAAAGTGTTCATGTTTTCTGAGGGATGAGCTCACTGTTGTCAGAATCTCAGCTCAGGATTCATATCTGTTCTATATGTGTAGCTCCACTTCCATTTTATCACAGACAGTGATTCAATTAGAAATGCACAAAATCATAAAATAAGTCTGGGAAAATACAGAATAACCTCACAATGCAAAATGTAGCTTTGCATAATTTATTAACTTCAAAGGCTATAAGATGCTAAATTCACAGATAATTACATTCACTGAATCGTAGCTAGGCTATCACGCCGCTCTCATGTGAACTCAGCTTGCACATTAGCTAGTCCATTAGCATATCCAATAGCTATAAGCATGATGTAGAAACAGACAAATAACTTTGCATTATTTATTGGCTGCATTAACTAAAGGGGGATTAGAAAGGAAACTTTGAACTTCCAATTCTTCACTTCATCCAAATCTACATGAACATTATTTTACAGCAACATAACTTGACGACCCGACCACAACGTAATTCAAGAATGTTGGTTAAACACTAGACTGGTCCTTATCTTTATGTTAATTAATATAAAATATTCTTGTTTTAAATGTAAATTATTCTTATATCTAACTCAAAATTATTAAATTAACTTTTTCTGCAGACATAAGATGGTTATGTTACCACAATGGGAGCAGTATTTGCTGTGGCAGCATTGATGAAGCTGGCTACCACCCCTTTTCTCCTGCCCTTGTGATTGAGTTAAGGCAGCGGCTGATGCAGAGAGAGATAAGGAGATTAACATCAAAGGACAGAACTGCAGAGATGAGAAAAGCTATAATAAAGTTTAAGAAGCAGAAAAGAGGAGTTTTAAGAAACAAATAGAGATGATGGCAGCATGCTGGTGGGTCTAATCAAGCTCACCTCTTCTCCCTGATTCCTCCTCTCAGTGTGTGACTCATGATACAGATGTAAGCAGATGCCGAGACAAACTTTTTTCCGGAACACGCTACGTTTCTTTTGTCCGTCATTCTCTCTTTGTGACCTTGTTATCTATCCGCTCGCTCCATCCATCAGCAGCCCCTTCCATCTTTAGCTGTTATTGTGTAATAGACAATTAGGTATAATCATCCGCCTGCGTCAGCAATGACCCGCAGGTCACGGTCCAAATCATCATATGTAAATACTGTTCCAGTTTCTTGATGATGTGTTGCGGTAATTATGTCCGAACGAAACTCAGAACAAAGGGTTTGTCGTGTTTTTCGGTGAATGTCTTTTTTTTTTTTTCTCAACTGAAATCACACTTAAACACACAGCAGAGAAAAAGTTTCCTCTAAAACTTGGGGAACACAAAGGCTGCCCACCTGCTTTCATTGTGAATACCAGCTCTTCAAAGGCTTGATGACCTTTGAGGTAACGTTTGTGATGTCATAGCCCATATTGAAAGCCAAGGCCCTTCCAAATTTATTATTTATGTATTTTAATTTAAACAGCATCAAACGATCAGGACTGTACAAAAGACTCCGCAGTTAAACCCGATTGTGTGTTGACTTTGCCAAGTGGCTTTCTGGTCTGCTCGCTCTTGCACAAAACAGGGTAAGACACAGGCCGCAGACTGGTTTGTACAGGTTTGGGATTCATTCAACAGCATCCAGATGCAGTTTGCATGAATTTCCTGCCAGGGAAAAAAAAAAGGACTCCTAGTGTTTTTCTGTCTGGAGCTGGGCGGAGCTGAAGTCACCACTCACCTGCACACCTGCCAGCCGTCAGCAATCAAGTCGCCTTCACTCCACTCTGCATATAACCCTGGTCCAGTTCACAGCTCTTCGCCAGATTGTCAGCTTACCCAAGTGGTGTAGTGAATCGGCTCCCAGTATTTTTCAGTGCTCTTTGTCGCTACCCTTCTGGCCCTCGCACGCCACTCCACCTGACCCGGCCTCACTCTGCTTTCTGCAGACTCACCTGGATTACCTCTGGACCCCTCACAAGACCCAGCAACCCCTGCCCCGCTCCAGGCAAGCCAACCTTTTGTATAATAAACATTTGTTGTTGCTACAGCCATTCAGTGTCTTGTCTGCATTGTGGGTCCAGACCTCCATTCACCATGACTGGACTCTCAAAATCTCCTGCAATATAGTCCAAATTTCATGTAAACAGGCAGTTATATTATTTTAATTTTGCTTTATTTATGGAAATGAGTCTAGTTGGATGTAGTACAGTTAAGCTCTCTGTGAAAACATTAGTGTAGCATTTTGTTTTTTTCAGTGGAAAAAACAGAATGTTTGATTATTTTTTTTTATTTTTTTTTTTTTTTTTTTTTTTCTTCTGTAAAACAAACAGTTTTTTTTTTTTTTTTCTACTTTTTAAAAAAAATATTTCAAATCCTGCATTGTTTAAATGCATTAGTGGCTAGCAGTCTCCTTTATCAGTGCCTCTGTTGGCAGATTGCGTAGTTTCTTTGCATGTCACTACCACCGACTTGATAATTGGAACAGTATGAAACCAGCAAAAAGAAAACAGTCACACATGCATGGTACAAACAATGTGGACCGACCTGTGAAACATTGTTCTATGGAGCTTACCAGCCGTCCAAAACACAGCAGGTTACCTTCAAGTTATGTTAAGTGTTAGTGATTTTTATCCTGTCGTGGATCAGTTTAATGTCTTGTGTTGCAGGCTATTTGTGGTTTGTGTTTATTTAATTTGACTTTCATTGTTCATCTTCACATGTTCATGTTTGATTGCATCGTTGGCATTTCTGATTGGATAAATGTACCATTCCTTAGCTAGATTCCTCAGATAGTACTTTTTTACTCCTAAAGGGAAATTGCAGTGTTGCAGCCGTCACATCAGAAAAAACAAGGTAAATAAACAATGCAATCAAACGCTAATAAGAATAACTAAATAGATCAAATAAGCATAAAAAAATAATATATATATATATATATATATATATATATATTACTTATGTATATACTATTTTTCAAACCAAGATTGACTAGATATGTCAAGAGCAGTGACTAGGTAACATTTGTCATATGGTACTAAGTTTACCATCAAATATCTTAAAGCTTTCAGAGTCTCTCTCTCCCTCTCCCTCTCCCTCTCTCCCTCTCCCTCTCCCTCTCCCTCTCTCCCTCTCTCTCTCTTTCTCTCTCTCTCTCTCTCTTATCTACAGGCTGAACTTAGTGGTTACATAAAGCCATGTTGTAAAGGCACTGCAGCGCCTGAGCTGTCAGTCAAATGTTTTATCAGACAAACTTTTCTTGATGCACAGTTTGAACAGAAATATTCAAATTTATTCATAGTTCTGTTCCTGTGTGGTTGTGTTTAATATGTGCTTATCTCATTCTGGAAACTATTATGTATCTGTCAGCCCTACACTGACTGAAATGCTTTTACCACATGAAGAGCTTTGTTTCATTCTGGCATGAATACATTTGGGAGTAAAATAATTTCCCGTCTTCTATCGTTCAATAGCACTAGAAGCCGAAAGGGAGCCGGTCTGTAAAAATAGAATCATTTTTCAGACAGCCTCTCAACATAACTGTTGTCTGTTGGAAAACTAGCAGTTCTGCATCAAGAGATGGAGATACATGAGAATCTAACATCCTCAAGAGTGATTACATTTGCATGTAGCTACAGAAAAGTGAGACTATCATAGTTATTGTGTGTCTATGTATGTTAAAATGTATGGCTTCATTAATTTCATTCAGTGTTATTGATAAATATTTGCAGATTTACGATGAAGAAAATATGTGTGCACATGTAATTTCAAAATCTGCATGTACGTGTAGCTGAATAGAAAAATATGTGTAAGTGTAATTTGGAAAATTCGTGTGCACATATAATTTAAAAATACATGTGTTCATGTCATTTGAAAGTAAGTGTGTACATGTATTTTGAAAGGGCCAACACACAAAGAATTTTCAAATTGCAGCTATACAGTGTTTTTTATCACTTCCACAGGATAAAAGATCGGAGCATGTAATTCATTCCATGAAAAACTAATTTCCACCAAACAGAATCCAAGCAGTGATTACTTTCCCTGAAAACTGTCAGAACAGTTTCTTCTATGTCAGAGCTGGAATAATTTAGATCAATTAATGCTTTTTTTAAGAGCTAATACAAAATATCAAGAGTTAATTTAATTGCATCTAGGCACAACATCTTCCACAGCAAAAGAAGAACAAAGAAGTTTTTTAACATCTATATTTTTTTATCAATTTCACATAATTAATATAAGTTCTACTTTGCATAAGTGTACAGTTGTTTTGTCAGTTTGCATCACTGAGCAGAAACTGACACTAGGGTAGGAAGTTTGCAACCTTATGTGACAGACGAGAAGCAAGAATGTGGACAGGATCACGAAAAATAAAAGTATCACTGATGTTATGAGCACAAACCATTTAGATCCATTTAGCTTTGGTAAACACAAAGCTGGGATGATGAACTACAAGGAAACTGAGTGCCCTCTCAAATCCTTTGAGAAGGTTATATAAAGAAACTACACAATTTTTCCTTTTCCAGTAAGAACATTATCACTTCTAAGAAGCTTTAAAGACCCTTACTTAAGGTATGCAGCATTTAAAGCCTGCTAAGATGGCCACTTGCAGTGGGTTTGTTAGTGGGTTAGGGTTGATGACATAAACAGAGACTTAGGAGATTACTTTCACTTTCAAAAACAAACGTTTTACAGGGTTTTAGGATAAGTTACTGTCACCAGGAGAGAGCGTGCAGCACGAGAAGTCTAATGACAATATTAATCTGCTGTTTAACAACACATTCCTAATAACACATATCAGCTTTAATTAACTTGCAGCAAGTTGCTAACTGTGTATGGCTGCAAAAAATATTTCAAAATGAAAAAAATTAAAATAATAGTGATGGATAAAAAGTGGTGGAATCATTTCTGCCTCTACTTTCACTTCTAAATGAGAAATTTTATAATAGAAATTGAAGAATTATTTAAATTTAAATTAAAAGCCTCCACAAAACCAGCACAAATAAAGTAATATTTATTATAAGAGAAATTTTTTTAAACTAAAACAAACTTGCTTGAGCCTCTAAGGTTTATAAAAAGCCATTTATTGACATATAACATTTATTGTTTTGAGTCATTAATTAATATGTCACATATTTACCTGCAATATTGAGAAACATAAAAAAAAAAACTCTTCACTGCTGCCAGTTTACTTCAAATGTTACCAACAGGAAACACTTACATATTATATTTCTTGTGTGTGTGAGGGAGTAAGGTATAGGACTCATTAAAGCCAAGCACTAAACACATAACACCAAGAAATCTGGCTCTATTTTAGGCACACTCTGGTATATTTTTGCACATGTTTCTATATATGGAACAAACTGTAGTTGGGTCGACCACGATGATCTCATCTGAAAATTACAACAATGATGGTTGAGTGGTTGTCTTCGCTGCCCTAACCAGAATCACAGGGGTCAGAGCGGGCAGAAAAGACCTGGATTTAGCCTGCACCGGGGTTAGGAGGTCAGCCTGCAACAGGCTTATGAAACATGCTTAGGCTGGGGAAAGGCCCAGACCTGCATGTAAGCTGTAAAATTCAGTGGTGACCATTGTGTCACCTCTTCATGACTCATGGAGTACATAATGATCTCCAGCAGAGCCGTGCAGAGGGAGGCTTCTATTTTTACACATGTATTTTGTCAATACTGTGTGTTGATATTAGTCTTAAATGAGTAGGGTCAGGCAACGAGTTAAGCTTTGTGCAGACATGCTGATCAGTTGGGTCGGATTCCAGCTGCGTGCCTGAAGGTTTTTTCACAAAACCGAAAAACAGGAAAATTTCCACTCGGAGTAAAATATCATGTGTAAGGATAAACGTACATGTCGGAGTTTACTGTGTAAAAAATAACATGCTGCTAAGTCAACAGGCTACACAGTGCAACAGCCATGTAAACAGTTTATCAATCTGTAATCATGAAATAAAAATATGTGAATGATGACGCATCAGTATGTTACAGTGGAGTTTAATTTCAGTATTAAACTCAGTACTCCGGTGATGTTTTGGTAATTCTCATGGACTGAAACTTATTAAACTTTACACTGCCACCCTCCACCTACATGTATTGTAAAACCTGCAATTGAATGCAGCACTTTCCCAGCTGCTCTGTAGGGGTTCTTACAAGGGATACTTAGAATCAGACCAAATCATTAGTGCTGCATTAGAGGACAAGGCAGCTGTAGGTGACAGTGAGTGTCTATAATATGACCTTTCATTAATACAAAGAATCTGTCAGACCCTGTTTCAGCTTCTTTGTCAGTCTGTTCCTGTCTTTCTAGCAGCAAGTGGATGGGTCGTCATGGCAACGATCCCCACCTGCGAGATGGGAGTGGTTTTGGCTAAGTGTCTTTTCTCAGTCTGGTAGGACAGTCTCCACATGGTTTCCACAACCTTGACCTCAGTTTCCACCTTAAAAACAACACACACACCTTAACTCTTCAAGACATGTGTTACCTTACTGCCACTCTACATCTCCACACACCCCCATGTTATTTACTTTGTTTTGTAAATCTTTCAACTGTAAACAGAAGTTTGTGATGACTTATCATTTTTTTCATTCAGAAGATGCTCTATTCTCAAATTTGTTGCTCAGTCTCTTTCAGTTAAAACTTTTTTTGATGGGCAAATCCACAAGGAAAGCAGAACACAACTCAGATAACTGCAGGGTTTTACTGCTGTTGTGTGTGTGTGTGTAAGCATGTAAAGACAGATGTGTTTGTATGGTTGCATGATGTACTGGATGTCTAGAAGCCTTGTAGTTGTTGAAAGGTGGACGGGGAATGGTTTTGTTCGTGTGTATGCTCTTATTTTGGTGGTCTTACTTTATTGTGATGTTAGGTTATTATGCAGCCGTTAATCTGAGTCAATTTTCTCCATGGGAGACATTAAAATTAACTTTGGATCTCGACAGCAGTTCCTGCACTGCTGCCGTGCATCTGCAGTGGTTTTTACAAAGCTGATAGTACTGGACTGGGTCGATTTCCTGTTTTAAAACTTCCACAGTACCACAGACAGTTACTGATTACATGTAAGTTGCACATCATATCTCATAGTTAACTAATTTAACATTTAAGTCTAAACACAATAACTTTTCTCTGTTATTTTAATAAATATTCTTCTACATTTCCATCTTATCTGACCTTACTGATAAACCCCCCCCCCACCAAATCACAAACAAAGTTACTTTGTGTCAGTAAAGTCACATTTTGTTGTCGGCCTGTTGTGTGCTCGTTAGTAGGTCTGTCAACCAGCCAATCAGGTATGTGGGACTTTTCCAGTCGGAATCTTCTGCCACGATGAGGAGGGCAGGTCCAGCTCCTGTGATGCAGTAAAGATTGTAAACAGGTGGGTGTGGTTGAGATCCACGGGCGGTTGGATCAAGACTAAAGGCTCAAGCAAATCCTCCATTAAAAATACGTCAGATGCCAAAGTGATTGGAGTGAATTCAAATACGGTTTGACCCAGCTCTGGGATTTCACAGCGACTGCTTACAGTCGATCTAAGACACAGAAATGTGTTTACAGTTTTAAAGTATAATTAAAGACAAAAAAGAAAGATTAAATAATTTTTTTTTTTTTTTTTTTTTACAGAAGGTGATCTTTGTCAGTTCATTATGCACAGCGGCTGTTGATGAAGAAAACCGAAGATGGTCTAATAATCTAAAGTAAAGGTCCGGTAATAGTCATCTCTTGTTGCTTTTTGTTGGTTTTGTTCCATCTCTGGGTTTTTTGTATGCGATAAAATCACTGCTGCGTCATTTCCTGCTTTCAGCAAACATCATCTACTTTCTCTAAACTGGTTGAATAAAACATCATTTGTTGCAGAACTGGACCAAACTTCTCCAGAGGGAGTAAACCTGAAACACAACCACAGTTATTACTAAGTCTAACAGAACATACAATACAGAGGTGTGTGTGTGTGGGTGTGCGTGTGCGTGTGCGCGTGTGTGTGTGTGTGTGTGTGTGTGTGTGTGTGTGTGTGTGTGTGTGTGTGGGTGGGTGTGTGTATGTGTGTGAGGAAGAGAGAGAGAGAGAGAGAGGGAGGGAGAGAGAGAGAGAGAGTGTTAAAATTATCCACCTAAAGCCAATCCTCCTCAAGCTGATCAGTGAGCTGAATGGACTAACCAGCTCGGGGACGTCAAACTTGCAGGCAGGTAAGAAAACTTTTGTTTTGTTCTCCTAGAAATGATTTGTTATTTTCTTTAAGTGAGACCAGTGGGACAAAACTCCTCTCTCTCGTGTGGGCTACTCCATCAGGGGTCGCTGGGATACAAAGGTAGCGCTGAACTCCTCAGGTAGTGTGTTCACAGTGATGCAGATGATGTAGATGATGCTGAATGAGATGATTATATTATCTTAATCATTACTACTATTTATATTCAGAAGTTTTCTCATATATTTTCTTAATCTTGTAAATATCAGGTGGGATTCATTTTCCTATGTTGTGTACGAAAGGATTTTCTCAAGGGGCCAGAACTGACTATAAGCTCACAGCTTAAAGGCTACGTGTACATACTGCGCATATCGAACAGCACTGCAGCAGTAACCTACATGTTTCTTACTTAACAAAAACCTATTCTTAAAATCGCTGAAATTACTGGCAAAACACTGATGACAACACAGATTGAACCAAAGGACTGAGTTTCTGCGATTGCCTGTAAAAGTATGTGAGTATTTTCTGTTATGAAACTAAACGGCCTTTCGCGTCGGTAAGTAATGAGTGGCCCGGTTCAGCTCAAAACAGACCCCACCCGTGCAGGATCGCACGAAGCGTTGCTGAGTTCACGTGACTCGTTTAGTTTTTTTGTGCAGAGATGAGCTGATCGGTTGTGTAGTTGATGCGAGCTTGGTTGAGTTGGTTTGTGCGGTGGAGTGACTGAAGTCTTGAAATAACAGAGCACTGTCACATGTTGATCATTATTATTTATCGATTTGGTTTGGCCATGAAATTAAAATTAGTGCGTCTAAGACACTGTGTATTTTAGATACAGTATACAGTATGGGGCTGAAATCTGATTTCTTTTAAGGTGTGCAGATATGTGTCATTTTTTGTTTTGGCTAAATCTAATTATTAGACATTTTGAAAACACACTTTGATATTGTATTGTACAGTTTCTTTGTATACTTGAAAGGCTTTGCCCCCCCACCCCTCCCTCCCTGTCTCCATCTCTGCATGTGCCACACCCTCAGCCTCCTCTGATATTCAGTGCAGTTTTGATGAGCTTTAGATCACGTGCGGCTGCGATCTTGACATGTTTGACACCTCGACTTTAGCCTTGTGTGTTTGAACTGCTGGAGTTCACACATGCGCGCATGAATACATACTTTTACATTCATTTCATAAGTAAAGATTCACTGCAGCAGCTGTGAATTTATTGGTCGTCCATTGATGTACTTTCATTCCATTAGTATAGTTTTTGTTCGGCATGTCAGATTTGTTTTTAAGTTGAGATTGTTTCTGTTCAGCAACGGAAATTGTTGTCAGATTAAGTAATTTCAGTGGATATTTCAAAGCAGGTTTTGGTTTTTAATGAAGGGGAGTCCGCTGTTACATTAGCTTTAGCATCTTTTCCAGTTTGCTGTCAGTGTCTCACTCTGAGCTTTTGGCCTGATCGGTGCAACACTGATGGACTTGAGGCCACGTGCAGCACTGAGACCTTGGTTTGACTCTTCTTTATTAGCCGCAGCGAAGCCAGAGACAGATTACAGAGGCCAAACAAAATGTGAGGAGATCCATCACCCTCCAGATCAGAAATCCACCTCTTGACAAGCATGACGCCTCCTCTCACTCTAATGACTGATGGCCAAGAACTGAGATAAATGATGGTATTACTTTAAAGACTGGGCTGTGATTTAAATCTCCTGGTGATGATAAGACTTTATAGACAACTGTATAGACTGGATCCTGTAAATCCCATATACCTTATACTGGAAAAATTATTACCTAAAGTTCATTATTCAGCGTCTGATTCTTCACAGAAAAGCTGCAGAAGTGTAAATTATGTTTTTTAAGAATATATTAGGCAGCACATTAGGCAGGTTTTATAACTGCACTCAGGGAGAGTGCTTCACAGATAAACCAAAACCAAAATAAAATAGCACAGAATAGGTCTTGGCTTCACATGAAGTGGCTATCAGACTAAAGTTACAGAGTGCTTCACCGGGCGATATGATACAAACTGGTCCCTCGTTATTGGGCAGAAAACAGAAAATGTCTCTGTTACCAAGCTTCTGATACGTTTGACTCACGGGTTCGTTTTGGTCGACTGAAGTCAAGTCTGCACCGAGCCGGTGTATTGTCACGTTCGTTGGTCAGCGTTTTCAACCTTGACACTTGAGAGCTTCCCACGGCATCACAAGTATTCCCTGCTGGCCTGGCGAGGGCGACCCCGGGAAGGGAGGTCTCTGATGAAGCTGTCCAAGTGTAAACTCAGGTTGTGTGTTGACCTGGGGGGTGAAGGCAGGGCACTGACCTCTGACACACCCAAAGAGTGGGAAGGAAGTAGCAGAGTTCATTTAAGGGCTACATTTACTTTAGCGTCGTCATCATGCATTGAAAGTTATTTTGGCAACTTTTTTTTTTTTTTTTTCTACATCTTTCTTGTAGTTCTCGTGAATCTTTGTTTAGGAGTCTAAAAGCATCCTGCCCTCTTCAAAAATCTTATTTCTTTGTGAATAGCTGCTTTTTTTTTGTCTTGCAGCCAGTTCCCTTTGCATCATGTGGCATTTTAATTAAGTATTTCTAAAGAATGAGTTCAAGTGCTTGACAAAACATTACCAAAACTGTACATGTCTCATTTAAATTGACATTACAATACAATAACATTGCTGATTATTTTTCTGAGCAGCATCTCGGAAATGCTGAATCTGAGCTGTGGACATGAATTATTGAAACAGGTTCCTCCACTGTGAATGCGGCACAAACAGGACACTTCATTTCCTTTGTTTATCCGATAAAATTGTTTGGTAATGGCTATGTTCGGCACAGAGCACTTTAAAGGATGTGTTGACATGTTTCGGGTTGTGGCTGTTGTCTGATGCATCTGTGCTACAGTTTAAAGTGTTTGGCAAAGGACTGTGTTTTTGTCAAAATTATAAACGAATACATTTCTGACATCAAAATGTTCTAAAATAAAAAGTACAAGGGTGCAGCAAGGCCCCTCAGCACATGTAGCACTTAGCAGCTCCACAGTAGAGGCCTGTTGACCCTGGCAGCTCCGAACGTTAATTACATGTATCTGTGTGAATGTGAGACAGGACTGGGTTCTGAAAGGGGCATCAGGAACTCGTTTTTAGCCATTTCAAGTTGATTTTAATTGAACTGGTGCCTGTTTTGCAGTGACAGGGGGACAGATCTTTGTTTTACATCCGCAGTATTATTGTGTGAGTGGATGAAGCTGTCATTGTCGTCCTAGATTGTGTTTTAGTCTGTCAGCTGGATGTGTGTTTGCATGGCTGAGAAATCAGTTTAGCTCCAACTTAGACTGAAAAAATAGAAGTAGAAATAGCAGTAGCATATATGTTTAGTGATATAGCCAGGCCAAGGGTTATTTTAGAATTTTGGAACATTTTAGTTGTGATATTTCAACAAAAAGAATTAGGTTTACCAACTTTTCACATTTTATCAGTGACTGTAACTAGTAGCAGGTTTTAATGGGGGATATTACATCACAAAATGATGGATATTTCTTTTAGTTCTTGCTATATTACAGAAATGTCAGGGAAACCCAAGTAAAACCGGCACTTTGACACCAACACATAAATCTGCACACCAAATTGGTGCATATGGACTTAAATGAGGCCACATTTCATCACCCAGCTAACTTTGATTGACTGCAGAGGGCCTGGGAGTAATAATGGGAATCAAGAGGACAAGAGATATTTTGAATGAGAAACTTTGACAGGTCATTTTTCTACATGAGAAAAAGCCTGGCCGAAGATAACACATTTTTCTAATCCAATAAAGCAAGCTGGGTAACAGGGTGGCTTCGACATCCTGAAACAAACAAGACACAGTTATAACAACAAATACTCAATAATTAAAAGTCCCCACAATAAAGATCCTCATTTGGATTCCTATTAAAAGTTGTCACAACTTGAAGTCCACATAACTATAAATCCCTCATAATGAATAGTCAGAATGACTAAAACTACTCAGAAATAAAATTCCTGGCAATGAAAAGTCCTCATAACAAAAAGTCCTAACAACGAAAAATGTCCTCACAACAAAAAATCCTCATCGGCAAAAGTTTACAAAAATTTAAGTCTTCATAGCTAGAACTTAATTTCCCTCACAATTAAAGATTCTCAAAAGTCCTCACAACACCCCCACAACCAATAGTGCTCATTCTGGAAGCCCTCACAAAACTACCTCATAACGAAAAGTCTTTACGATCGAAAGTCTTCACAATCAAATGTCCCCACAACTAACCTTCCTTACAGGTCAAATTTCTCATGACAAAAACCCATCTTACTTAACAGTCCTCATAACTCAGTCGTCTCAAAAATGGCCGTCTCAATGAAAGGTCCTAATATCAGAAAGTCCTCACACCTGAAAGTTTGCGCAATTCAACAATCTCACAACTAAAAGTTCTTATATTGAAAACTCTTCCCTGTTGTTGCTACTGAAAGTCTTCACAATGCAAAGTGCTCACAACTAAATGAGACACTGAGCCCATTTAGAGTAAGTCTCTTTAAAAAAAAAAAAACTCAAAAGGAAATGTTTCTGAGTGCAGATGTTACTGTGAGGAAAAGGCTCAGACTCTTTCAGAATTAACAAGGGCTTCAGCACTTAGAGTTGTTTATAATGCAGAGCCAGGTGGGAGCTCTTTATCAGGCCATACAGACAGATATAAAGACTTCTAAGAGTACATGAAAGACAGAGACTGACAGAGCTTTTATTACTTTCATGTCTCAGACCTGCCCATTAATGCACTAATGCATTTCTTTTGCATAACATTCTGAAAAAAAAGTTTTTAGTTTTAGGATTCTCATTAAATGTTTTATGCTAATTGTGGCTATATACTGTGGTTATTTTACTGTTTCTAATTACTTTAAATTAATATAAATTAATTGTTATTTCATTTAGGACAGTCAGTTATCCCCTACATACTTACCTTGGTCAGGACATCCTTGAATAAGAGACATTTAATTGTAATGTGGCCTTTACTGGTTCAACAAAAACTGAATAGAGGTTAAGACAACAGTTTAGAGTGGTGCTTAGAGCTCACTCAGACATATGATGTTTCTTCTCTTTTTGTCTGTTTAACCATGCTTCTCAAAATGTAAAAAAAAATATCCATTTTGTATTGTTTTTTAATTTTTAAGGTACTAAAAACAAATTCATTAACTAACTGATGTGTGAAAAGCCAGAAGTAGGTATTATAGTCGTTTGCCTATTAGAGGATAATATTTTAAGTTTTTTTGAATGGTAAGCCTTGTATTGTTTCCATTTTTCATGTGGAAGAATTGTGGGAGGAGCTGTTGTTTCCAAATAATTCCCTATCTGAAAGTTTATTACAGTCCTAAAATTATCTGATTGATGCATGACATTTTACTTGCTATACTGATTCAAAATTGATTCAAAATGTATTCAGCACCCTTTCAACAGTGGCATGCAAATTAAGGTTTTGATGTACACACTCTTTGTCTACTTAATTATTCTCCTTCCAAGTGTTGGAAGTCTCCCACCGCCTGTCACCTAACAGTGTTTAAAGAACAGAAGACTTTTAGCTCTGACACATGATGTCACAACAGGTGCTGCACCATCAGCCCTAAATGTGTTGTGGCCGGTCACGTTAAGACAGACATGACTCGCCTCCACAATGAGTTTATCGTCCAGCCGGAGCACCTGACAGAGGGAGGGCGGGAGGGAGGGATGGTTCATGTGATGTGATGCGTGAGGCAGGGAGGTGAGCTCAGGTTGTGCACAGGGAGAAGAGGAGGAGCCTTGTTAAGCTGCAGGGAAGAAGAGGCCACTCAGTGGGACCTGAGATAACTGACCCAACCAAGGGGCTGGAATTGGCTTTAGAAGCTAAACATGCACACATACAGCCGGGTCAAAAGGTCGGAGACCACAATCCCATTAATATGCACTGTACAAACATATAATAGCGTGGGCTTTTTTTATATACATAAGCCATAAAGTTTATTAAAATTTTAAGAGCATTTAAGAGCTTTTAAAACGCGTATCATAGTAAGAACACATTCAAACCATGAGTTTTAATTGAAATTAAGAGTAAAATCATCTCCAAATGATTCTCACTGTAAAATCAATTCCTCAAACTGTAAAATATTGCTTGCAATAATGATTTTGAATAGTATATGTAAACATAACGCAATCCTGAGAAAAAATTTGCAATCTTCATATCAAAACATGTGATTTTTGCTCATATTTGCAGTTGATGGCATCATAAGGATGACTGGCTGCATGTCATGCACACGTTCTTCTTCTGCAGTTACACGTGTGATAACAATGGCTCGACTTTGTGGGCGGTGGAGGGGGGGGGGGGACTTTCACAGGCAGAACTAGGACCCTGCAGCCAAGCCCTCGTTAAACAGCATTAAATCCAACCAATCCTATTAGTCTGTTGCCCTTAAGAGTGGGAGGAGGAGAGGAGAGGTGGGGAGAGGTGTTCCTGTGGTCTGCTCTGACTCCACCGGGGGAAACACGAGGAAATAAGATATTCACATCAACCTGGTGTACTGCACCTTCAATGGCTGCTGCGAGCCTCAGTCACTTTGTGCTGTCTACCACTGAAAGACGGAAAGAAAAGGAGAAGAAGCAGAAGAAAAAGAAGGAAAATTATGAATTGAGAGAAAGAAACATATGAAAGCTTTTTTTTTTTTTTTTATTGCCATCCAAAAAGATATAAATTTGGGAAATGTAAAATCTATCGATAACATCTGATATTTGGGCTCATGTGATGCCACGTATCTCAGTTTGGTATCATGTCTTCTAAATCTGTCATCAGTATGTCAGCAGTATCAGATTAAGGCTCTCAACTCTGAACGCCCCAGTAAAGGCTCTCAACATACTCACTCTGTAAAACAAAACCATTCCAGTGTTGTTGGACAATTCAAATATGAATTACTCCTTGGACCATATGAAACCAGGTTGTTTTTCTTGTCTTAAATATTAGACACAAGGTTTTCAGTGAAGATTGTGGTGTCCCGTGATGATCTAGATTATGTCTGTTACAGATTTTGGCACGGCAGTTTAAAATATGAAAGATTTATATCAGCCACAGATACAAAATGGCAGTACCTGTTTTCAAAGATAAATCCTCGTAGTGTATGTCACACAGAGAAAGATATTCTTGACTATCACATATGTACAGACCTCCATCCCAGAAAATGTATCTGATGTAAAAACAACAGGCTTTGATACAGACTGAATTATTATTATTATTATTATTAGTATGTCTGTATTTAAACTTGAAAATCATTGACGGCAAAGCCTGCATTTACAATGAACTAGAGAAGATACAGAATAAAAACACAAGGTAAAAGAAGAACATCAATTAAAACAAACAAATATAAATACAATTAATAAATAATGTAACAGGAAAATTAATTAAAACAGGTACAAACAGAAGTTAAAAGGTTGGAGATTAAGGATTTAAAATGACCAAGAGGTACCAACAAATTAATTTTTTAAAGCGCTTTGTAGTGAGTTCCAGGAGGATTATGTTGAACAAAAGTCACTGGCTCTTAATTAATTAACACTTTGACACATCAACAAGTCTTCATTTATAAACGATAAAAAGTTTTATTTGTCAGTGTTTCATAATTACCTATCACCTCTATAATGAAGGTCTGGTTCAGTCTGTTTGAACAGACGACAAACGCTGTAATTTTTCAGTGTCACAGAAGGTCCAGTGTCTGAGACTTAATGGGTGCTGTGGGTGTTTGAACTGGTGATACACTATGGAGATAAGGAGCTTAATGGGGAACAGTGTCCTGTGTGTTCTGAAAAATCTTCTTCTTGGCTTCAGACCTCGCTCTCTGGCTGACCCATCAAACATGTAGAAAACTCACCTGATGCTGTTTCACAGAAGGATTTTTTTTAACTGTTTCATTAGTATTATGAAAATTCCTTTTGTCTAAGAGGAAATGTTTAAATAGATTGCTCGCATTAAGTAAATACAAATGTCGTTTACCATAGCAACAGTGTTCCTCTGTTTCCTCAACTGTAATATTCTAAAATCGAAACATATTTCCTCTCACAAATATGATATGAAACAGTCGCATCTGCACAAAAACCATGATTTCCTTGGATAGTGAACAGAATATGGACTTTCTGTGTCCATTGTTTCCACTATGTATATGTGTTTATACCTGTATACAGTCAGGAAACCTTCACAAGTTAGGCAGAATGATGTGATTATACATGTGTATATATATATATATATATATATTATATATATATATATATATATATATATATATATGTGCGTGTGTGTCTGTATAATATATATGGATGGATATATATATATATATATAAACAACACAGCTCTGTACGACCAGAGACATCAAAATGTTTGTCAGGATCACTCTGCTCTGATTCTGACTTCCCTCACTGCCTTTAAATAGCCAATCAACATGCTGGCTGATGGTGGAGGAGATCTGACACTGATTCATGAGGCTCTGGTGTGAGTGACTGAGCGCCACATGCCCACCCACGTTTCAAATGAAAACCAGCTTTCATTATGTGAATTGCTGGGCTGTGGTTTTGGGGGCGGATTAATTGGCTGTAATCTGATTACACTGACGCCTTGATGACCCTCCCGCTGGCCTCCCCCACTGGGCCTCCCCCTCAGTGCTGTCTACCTGGCTGCTGGCGTCACTGAATTTATACTACAGTCTGCTGGCTCAGTGCAGACAGGAAGTGCTGACAGTCTGAAAGGGTGATTTGATAATTGGAGATGAACTGTTTACGATGAAGATCACCTCTGACTTATGTATTCTTTCCCTGTTACCTATCCTTACTCATTTACAACACACAGTATACAACAAGTGACCCAGATTCCCTCTTTCTAAGTCTTATTCTGTTAAGTTTCACACCTTTAATGCAAAGCAGTCACATCTTGACAAGGATTTATCAAGTGTGATCTTTTGTTTTGTTGTTCTAATATGTTGTGATTAAAATTGTTGCTATTTAAAACTGGAAATGTATGTCATTTCTTTCCATTAAGTCTCAGCTTTTCTTCTTACATGTTTTTCCTTTCCCTGTTCTATAGGTAAGAGCCCTCTGGGATCTGATGGGTTGTTAGAAGCCAAAGTTAAAGGGATTATTCCTGGCTGCCAAACACAGGAGGTCCTTGAAGCTAAGAGAGATCACCTGGCTGGAGGTGGCCCAAAACCTTTCCCCTGTCGCAGCAGACAAACCTATCAGGATACATCAGCCGAGCTCTGTTAACTTGCCATGAAGCCAAGAAACCTTGCGTGATCCCACAGGGTCGTCTTTAAGGCGAACAGCTCAAGAGTTTGGCAGCACCCTTTGTGCGCTTTGGAACTACTGCCTTGGAGTTTGTGCTTCTTGTCCTCTAAAACGAATTTATGCTGCCCAGGAGAAGATTTTATCTGCATCTTTATTGTTGACATGCTTTGCCCCAACACCTTCCAATCCAATACCAATGACTTCCATTCATGGTGTTCGTCACAGCAAAACTAAAGCCTGGGAGGACTGTCATTTTTCAAGGAATAACTTGGACTCCAATCAAACATGGCCAGAGACGTCAGTCCTCTGAGTCTCCAGCCTTTGTCTGTGAGGAACCAACAATGGGTTGGAGCCTCTTTGGGTTTTGTTCTGCCTTTCTTCCCCCTACGTTCTCTAATTTTCTGCTACTTCCTGTCTTGCGCAGCTGCAGCAGGCAGTTTGCCTGGTATAGAATATAGCTATGGCATTAGTCCCAAATTTGTTTGCACCCCAATTCCCCCAGACGCAGATCCCAGCTGCTATTCCCCACCCAGTGTGCCCCATGGACCCAGCAGTAACGGCCATAGTAACGGTCACAATGGCAGCAACCGGCGAGGCATGATGTCTGACGAGGCCAAAGCCACCATCTTACATCTGCGAGAAAGCCTTGTGAGGCAGAAGGAGACCATCCTGGACCAGCGGGAGACCATCAGGGAGCTGACTGCCAAGCTCACCTTGTGCGAAGGCTTTGGTGGGCACCATAGTATTGGTAATCATGATAACCACCATGACAACCATCACGATACTCATCACGAGAACCATCATGATACCCATCATGAAAATCATCATGACAACAACCACGATGACCACCACGGCCATCACGGCAGCCACCACGCATCATCATCGCCACACCATGGCCCTTCAGCATATCACAGCAATGATCACCACTACTCCCACGGTAACCACAGACCAGACACCCACCACAGGAAGGGATCGTCATACAGCAAACACAACTCCTTCTCTCCCGAGCAGACGGGCAAAACCCTGCAGACATTGAAGGAGAGGCTGGAGAACCTGCAGGTGAGTGTAGAAATGTGCAATGCATCACGGTTGGGGAAGTACAACAGTGTAGTTTTAAATACAGACCAACTGTGCCAGTGGATACAAGAAAAAGTGCAAAGTGGAGACCTTAGTACACTGTCATATGTAACATCAGATTCAAAAGATGCAAAGGTACTTAGGTCTCGTATCTTACAAGTCCTAAAATTTAATACAAAGGTATTTTACAATAAACGTTTGGGTTTTGTCTTGATATATAGCTCTGCATACTCTAAAAGAAGTGCTCGGACAGTAAGAAAGCAGTGAAACACAAATTTTCAGATATTCAGACAGCCGGTCCTGCATCATCCATCATCATTTTGTAACTTTCTGAAACTGACAAACCTAAGGTCATGCCTGGCAGTCTTCACACTTTGAATGTAACTTTCGGTATGGACTTTTTGACAGATTTTGGGACACAAGGTGGTCATTTTTGAATGATGGGTAAACCGGATACAGTGAAAGACAATGCATTTGTGTTTCGAGTACCAGGGATGAAGACAGGAGTTAATTCAACCTTTATTTGCCAGATACAAGGTACCAGTTAAGTCAGAATCAATTCTAATCTGACTTAAAAGTTTAAATACCTAGCAAACACAAGAGTATCTTTGGCAATGTTAGTTTGCACGCATTGAATGTTAAAAATTTGAGACTTATAGGTCACATTGGAGCTTGGGTATGTTACTGGGCATTTTGTATAGCAGGTGTCTGACAAATGAAGAAGGAGGATATGTAAATGACAACATCTCTAGTGTGTCATCAGCAGTACTGAAACACAAAATAAGGAATCACAGAGAGTTAAAGGAGGTAGAAAATTTAAAAGTTGACAATCTAAGGTTTGAAGTAACCTTAAGCCATTTCAACAAATCAAAAATTGCAAACAGTTCATTCATTTTTGTTAATATTTATTCAATTATGATTCTGCTTTTTCTCAAGTTTAATGATCCAAACTGTCTCCCATAGAGGCTTTTCAATTTTTTTAATTAAATCTGCATTTCCTTTATAGTATGTAAATTCTGCGGTATATATGCTCTTTCTCCACCACACAAATATTTTAAAATGCTTAGTAATGTGCCTGTACAGAAAGGCCTAGCAGTCTGTAGGGAGGCAGAAGCCTATCAAAGGTTTGACTTAATTGGGGTCATATCTTGCGTCATTGGGGGTCACAAGCTCTGGAGGTGTTCCGGCTCTCGATCTCTCTTTTGGATATCATGGGCCAAGGCTGAGCCCAAACAGGAAGCTGCTTTAAGTTGATTAGCCCCTACCCCTGACATTAAACAACCCCTGTGTCCAAACATCACCCAATGCAGTGAGACAAGTGCAGCTTAGAGGACGGGGGTGTGAAGGAGGAGGTGGGAAAAGGTGGAAGGTTCAAACCAGCCAGTCAAATCAAACTGCTGTTCTATGAACATTGATTTAATGTTTATTCAACCTGATTAATCCCACTGAGATTAAGGATCTCTCTCCCTCAGGGAGACCAGGTCAAGACAGAAGCATCATACAGTATAGGCCTATGAGTATAGACAGAACAACAATGACACAAAGAGGCTATTTTTCTGTTAGCAGTTAAAGGGAATTAATCTTTCCTATCAGTTCTGACATGTGTGTTTACTGTTCACTTTATATGTATATTTTTGTGTTAGGTCTATTGCTATAGCCATAGCCTGTGTTAGTCTTTAATGTCAACAAAAAGTTTCAAGCCCATTTTGATTTGATTTGATTAGGCATAGATTTGGTGATTTGTTTCACTGGTTAAAACTTGGCCAAATTTATTTGAAATGCTGAAGTTTTTTCTTCTATGAAATCTATTTAACCCTAACCCTATGTTGTTGAAACTACAGTTATATATATATATATATATATATATATATATATATATATATATATATATATATATATAATAGACCAGTGGTTCCCAGTTTCTCCATAAAATTGTTTTACAACATGTATGTTTGCTTTTCTCTTGTAAAATACTGGAAAGCTTTGCCTCTTCAGGTCTATAAACATTACTGAAAAATCCCTCCTTGCCTGCTTAAAGAGTCACAAGCCAAAAAGGTCAGGAACCTCTGATCCAGACATCTAAAACTCTTGAACTTTTAGCTTTATTTAAATTTAGTTTAAACCACAAAACACCAAATCTGTGCTCACTGGGAACTCTTGCAGGTGTTGTTGTTTCTCTCCCAGAATTTTGATCTTTTGCAGACACTGTAATCAGTATGTGATTGTAAATGAGGCATTTTCTAAATGCCTAAAAGCCACTAAATGTTGGGTCTACTGTCTCATTTGTGTTTCAACATTTCCACGATGCTGGTGTCACATTGCGAGACTAAAACCCTGCTGTCCGCTGGACTGTGAATTCCTCATTATCAATGCAGGTGGTCTCAGAATACACTCTGGCAAAGTGTTGCCAGAAATCCCCTTTGAAGGTGTGAGACAAAACAGAATTGAAGCCAGGATTTACCCTGCATCACTCCCTCCTCAAACAGGATGTCTATGCCACCAGCCTCTGGCCACGCGCCGAAGGGTGCTAGCCAGCCTCACCTTCAATTAGCTTCATCCTCCCTGACGCGGCTATTAATCATGGCATGTGCTGGCAGGGAACAAAGCCGGATTTGCCGATGAGGAAGACAAGGATGAGCAAGGGAGAGGATGGAGGGGGGCTTGGGCTTTACAATTCTTCTTTATTCACTTCACTAAATTTGCTGCAAAAAAATTCTGACTCTAAACTTTTTCTCATTTTTTTCCGGTCCAATTCTTGACCTTGGAATTACTAGTTTGACCAAACAATCCCAGCTCAAGGTCCAAAATACTTGCTTTTATCCAGAGCTTTCAACAGTATCACATGGTCTTCATCAGCAGAAGGAATTTGTTCAGTTGTCATGGAGATAGCTGTGTAGATATGTTAGCTCAGTATAGTTTCTTTTGTTTGTTTGTTTGTTTGTTTGTTTTTTTGTAAAATTCACAATTATATGTGTACAGTGTCTTTCTGCTCATTGCTTTTCTTTAAAAGATTCTTTTTTTTCTTTTCTTTCTTTTTCTTTTCTAAAAAGCTCCTACACTTTTTTTTTTTTAAATTAACTTATTTTACTAATATATTAATGTCATTTTTAATTGTGACCATTGTCAATTTGAAGTCCTACTATTGGATGTGTCATAGATAAGGACTGGACTGGGTATGATTACAATGATGATGGATATGATGCTGAAAGTATTCCCGGGGTGGGAATTGGTCTACTACCTTAAATAAACACTATGATCGATTGTTTAGGGTAGAGGAAGGTAACAGGACCTGGTGTTTAAAAAAAGATATGCAGGTCAGCATAAATACATTGGCTAAAGGCTTTTTTTAAGTACATGAACCA
This sequence comes from Seriola aureovittata, assembly GCF_021018895.1. Classification (NCBI taxonomy): domain Eukaryota; kingdom Metazoa; phylum Chordata; class Actinopteri; order Carangiformes; family Carangidae; genus Seriola; species Seriola aureovittata. The sequence goes on from NC_079379.1 coordinate 4,940,879, forward strand.
TGTATGTCACTGACATAAAGATATGTCCTAACTCAAACATGTAAGAAAGAGTTTCAAACAAAGAATATTTATAACCCTCTAAAACTATATGATTTATTTTATTATGTAAAAATTTACTCAATCCCACAGAAGAGTTTCTGAAGCTTCAGCTCTATTTAGGCTGTCATTTTTATTTTTATTATTATTATTGACGCATGTTTTGCATGTCAACAGGCGAGGAACTCTTCCAGCTCCTACTCCAGCTCCCTAAGAGAACTCCTCCAGCGGAAAATCAACGCCCTGGAGGAGCAGCTGCACAGCTACTACCGAGATCACCATGACTACGGCCACCATAAAGACCATCACGGTGATCACCACGACGATCACCATGACGACCACCGCAGTAGCAGCAACTACGATGACCATCATGATGATCATCATGATGATAACCATGGCAACAGCCATCATGACACCCGCCATGATGACCACCATGGTACTGGTCACCATGATAACCACCATGACAGCCATCGCAACAACCACCACAGTAGCCACCGGTACAACCATCACAGTGGTCACCACAGTCGCCATCAAAGTCACCACTATGACCACCATTATGACCGGCACCATGGCCGGCATCGCGGTCACTATGACGACCATCACAGCGACCACCACGATGACCATCACAACGACCACCACGATGAGCATCACAACGACCACCACGACACTGATCACCAAGACATTCACCACGAACTTGGCCACCACGATGACCACCACGATGATCACCATGATGACAAGCACCACAGCACCGACCACCATGAAAGCCACCACGGCAGCGATCATCACCCACGGCGACTGCCTTTCAACAGCAAAGAGCCGAGTGCCCGAGGCACCGCGCACAACAAACTGGAAACAGTGCTTAGCCAACTGCACCATGGCAACAATGACCACGGTACAAACATAGCTACTCTATGATTGTTTTACATTTGAGACTGTGCAGTGATGTAGTATAAAAGCAACAAGGTACATATTATGAGGTGGGTCGACAGAACACAAGACTTTCACACAGGAAACTGCGCTTCATTTCCCGTGTGAAACCAATAGTTTCCTTGACTGTTCCAAAACCTTGATGACAAAGGTCCTAACTTTGACAAAGTACTTATTTCAACAAACCACGATCTTTTCCTGAACCTGACCAAGTATTTTTTTGTATGTAAACTAATCAAACTGACTGTTCCAGCATTACTTGCGTGTTACTATTACGACGAATGTACAGTAGGTCTTTGACCATTCAACCTCAACCAGCTGCTGGTGATAGAACAGTGTGTACTGAGCTGAATCTAAACTCTGCTGTCTCCGTCTCACCAGGAGACCACAAGAAGCTAAAAAGTCCCAGTGCTTTCCTGCTCGACTTCCCCATGAGGACCAACTACATGTATGGCAGGATGAAGCGGCCGGTGGTCAAAGAGATCTTTGCCCTGACCATCTGCCTGTGGCTGAAGGCAGGGGCAGGTCCAGGCCTCGGCACTCCCTTCTCCTACGCAGTACCAGGGCAAGCCAATGAGCTGGTGCTTGTCGAATGGGGCAGTAACCCCATGGAGCTGCTAATCAACGACAAGGTAAAAGCAATGCAATGTAGTCATGTACAGCCAACACATATGACCCAAACCAATCTGTCACCATATCATGCCACAGCACTCGGACTTCAGGTCAGGCACAGGAAACATTGGTCAGTACTCTTTATTAAAGGATTATAGACTCTCTATGAATTTCTTATAGAGGGATTTTCCAGTCATAATTGCTGCTTCTCTGAGCTTTAGGATACATCAGGTAATAATGCAGTTCACACACATCCACAGAAGTGTTACTAATCTTGCACAGTGAGGTGTGATAGTCACAGCTCAGACTGACAGGACAGCATCATCTCACCAGTGGAGGTCAGAGCTCTAAGGTGAGGTCGGTGACCTCAGAATCAGGAGCACAGTACTTACACAGAGTCATGTTATGCTCTCAGTCACTGGTCAGTCAGTTGAGCGTGACAGGCAGTGACATGCACACACTAAAGGGTGGGGGTGGAGATGAGTATTCAAGGTACTGTGGCTGGGATGTGCCAAACTGTTGATAAAAGTGCTGCCTATATGGTGTGTCGACACCTATTGATGGTAACATAAAGAGTGGCATAAACTGGCGTTAAGTTTAAATACCGACATATAATGCATAGAGCAAACAATAGGCACGGACACAGCTGCACATTTGCCAACAAAGGGTACTTTCAGATGAATTTACACCTCAAAAATATTGCACATCTTGTATATTCTCCAACAAGTTTCTCATGCAGGGGGACACTGATTAGCACAGCTACAATATTTGCCTTCTGCTAACTGTAAACTGCTGTTCTGGATGGTAATAGGCTGATATAACTCCATTTAATAGACCACTGTCGCTGTATATATTTCATTAAATAAAGTAAGTAAGTAAATCAAGTAAATAAGGAATGGAAACACAGTAATTGTGGGGAATAAAAATTAAAGCACAATGTGGCCTGATCACTTATCATCTAGTATTGTGGTGGTTCTATTCATGAGTGAAAACTGATGATGTACTATTAATCCACTAACTTCTTATGTCACCAACACGCAGTCTGGTCTCTGACAAGGAGCACTTGGGGTCAACCTCAGTCCCTCAGTCATTGCAGGGGGTCATGGGAATTCTAAGAGCTACAAAGGAGTTCATGGCACAGATTCTTTCCCAGAAGTGCTGAAAATATTTTAGAATTAAATATTCATCTTTTGGTGTAAATCTGAGTTTGAATGACACTTAACAATTTAACGAGACATTAACCTGTACACACATTGCTGACATGAAAATGATTAAATTGTCCTATTAGCCTCCTAATCTTTCATTCCCTGAAAGGCTGATACCTTTTTCCCCTAAACGGAAGACAGATGCTCGACTCTTTCCCTTCCTCGCTCCCGTACTCTGCACAGCATGCACAAATCAACAAAGCAATTAATCTGATTATTGTAATTGATTGGCCTAATTGTCTGTAGGAGTGACATTAGCTGGGGAGATAAACTGTCATGTTTGTTTTCTCCTAGTCACACACTTGGCAGTCATCAAACTGATCAATGACACAGTTAAACGATCTTCAGGATGAAGATTAATTTCAGTCTTTTTTAATTTTCTGGAGTTGAGGAGATTCTCATATTGTCCCGTACAGCAGTGAGCGCTGTCGTGTAGAGCTGTCTACAGCTGTGATGATATTGGGTAAAGAGGTCTGTTGCCTTTTTCTTTCCTGACGAAAGAAAGAAAGAAAGAAAGAACGAATGAAAGAAAGAAAGAAAGAAAGAAAGAAAAAGCTTGGTTTCTGTGTAGATGCTCATCTCATCAAAAGTGAGTCATCAGACATCAGTGCGGGGGAGTCTGCACCTTTTGTTGTCACCCCTACGTCATGATGACATGTCCTGAGTTGTAGGGTCAGGTCAGGCCTCAATTAACCCATTAGCTTACCACAGACTAAGTGTCTTCATTTATCCACTTTGTCACAAATTACAATTTAAATAAGCGTATTATTTTTTATTATCTAAATAAGGTTCATTTAGACAGATCTGTCCTATTTGTAAAATTTTGCTTTCATGATTAATTACTTTGAAGTAATTTCATTGGTGCAAAATGAATCATTCAAAATGATGTGATGAGAGCGTTGATCCATAAGAAGATATATTTGTGGTTTTAAGAACCAAAAACCATTTCAGTGTAGTTTTACATCTCCTCTCTCTGGCTTCCCTCTGGAGCTCTAGTAACAACAGCTTGGTGAACCAATCAGAAGAGAGGAGGCTCTGAGCTCTGAGTTTTCTGAGTGATCCAATAAAAAATATAGCAGATTTCAAGTAAAAACTCAGAGAAACCAAATCCTGCAAGGGTGGACAGTTTGCAGGGCTTGAACACACGGAAATCTGCCTTTATACAATATGGGACCTTTAACATTTTCTGAAATTCTGGTTGTGGTGAAAGAAATCACACCTCACAGACATAGGCAGCTTCTTATAAAGAGGCAAGAAGACACTTTTATTTCAAGGGGTCACAAGTCAAAAAAAGGTTTCAAGCCACATTCGTGATGAACTGTAGTAAGTTTGCGGAGTCCCAGTGGAATATGGATGACTTGTTCTCACATCTGTCCCTCTCTACCTGTCTCTCTCTCCACCTGTGTGTTTAGGCGGTGACATTGCCCATAACTATGACAGACGGGAAATGGCATCACGTGTGTGTGACGTGGTCGACACGTGATGGCGTCTGGGAGGCCTACCAGGATGGGGTGAAGAAAGGCTCGGGGCAAAACCTGTCACCCTGGCACTCCATCAAACCAGGGGGGATTTTCATCCTGGGGCAGGAGCAGGTAGGAAAAACAATATCTGATTGTGAAGGGCAAAATACTGAATATGTGCTGTATCAGACGGACTTTCCTCTCTGGACTTTTACCTCTCACATTTCAAATCTCAACAAAAACTCTTCTTTGCTGTCCACAGGACACAATGGGTGGCCGCTTCGACGTCACTCAGTCCTTCATGGGGGAGCTGTCAGATCTTCAGTTCTGGTCCAGAGTCCTGACACCAAACGAGATCTACAGCCAGGCGACCTGCGCGGGCCACCTCGTCGGTGACATCATGTCCTGGTCGGAGGAATCGGTGGAGCTCCACGGCGGGCTCACCGAGTTCCCCTTTGAACCCTGCCACTAAGGACTGACGCTGGACCCTCACACGCAAATCTGTAGCATCATCTGTGTCAGAAATGGCAAATAGGATTTCGTCGTGGATCAAAGATGAGGGAATAATTTATTTCACTGCTTGCAGAACTTTAATAACTCAAGGTCAGCCATGGGCAACAGGCAGAGTGAGGAGTCATTTTGCTGTTTCTATATATATATATATTTATATATATATATATATATCCTGTATATATATATATTCTTTTTTTGCCATTCCTGTCCGATCTTTCTGCCTTCTCAACCCACACCCTCACTTCCTCGCTCTCACACTCTCAGCAGGATGACTTTGAAGGCTCCAAAGAGCGCAGGGCTTTGGATTTACCGGCTGTGTGGTCATGGCTGCGGCTGCTCTGAGGGATTCCGAAACACATAATAGGATTTCCTTCCATCAGACCAGGTCCAAAGGTTGCTGGTTGCCATTAGCTCGCCTGCTCTAGCTTCTTTTCTTCGGTATTTGAGCAACATAAGCATTGCAGGAGGGGGAAAGGGTGGCTGAAAGGCACGATCACAGAGCAAGCCACCTGAGTCGTGATGATTCATACATGTTGCTGAAGTACTGCCAATCAAATATCTGCTCGTTATTTTGCGGAGACAAAGGAATAATGCTGTTGCAGGACTTTTTTACAATGCAGGTTGAATTTGGCGCAGGGTTAGCACAACCGAATGATGTTGATTTTGCACACTAAGTTTTTGGCAGACTGTTTTATATTAGTATTTCATATTGAAAACTCTCGAACACGCTTTTTTGTAGAAAGGAAACTCAATTTGCATTTGTGGCGTTCAGAAAAAAATATATAATCCATGTGTTCTATGTTCTTCACACCTGTAAAATTGCATTTTGTCAGTGCAGGACTATGACTTTCCATGTCTCTGTCTGTTCAAAAGTGAAATAGAAGAGCACCACGGCTCGATGTCAAACATGACACATCATGACCACGAGCCACCACCTGACTGCATCAGTGCAGGTTCGCTGTCCCTCAACGTGTCATCACGGTAATACCGATGTCTCCTCGGCAACCGGTGGCTTAAAGCGGGATTTACCTGTGGACAACTGATCTGATCCTGCCTATTTCCGACCAGCTCAAACCACATGGCAGAGACAGACACACAAACACACACACACACACACACACACACACACACACACACACACACACATACACACACACACACACACACATATACACACACACACAGATACACACTCGCACATGCTCAGAGAAGATGAAGAGGTGAAAAGAGACAGTGTTGATCTCATGCTGTTTGTAGCCGCACCTTCACATTTTTATAACAAAAGAGGTTTTTGTACATGTAAATGATATCAGTTAGACTGTTTTTAATTAATTAAAGGGTTTATTATGGTATTTCTCACAATGTAAATAAAAGTACATAGCACTTTCTCAACCCTCACTTTACCCTGTGTTTGTCTGTAAAGCACAACTTTGGAAGTAACTGTTTATTACTTATCAGTTATAAAACTCCATCCTGTTTTGAACTCATCACTTTTGTCAGTAAAAAAAAAAAAAGAGGCATCTGTTGTTGCCATGGTGACGGACAATCATCAGAACCACATCATCCCGACTGTGTCGCGCTACAACTGTAAATATCTGCAAAACGTTTCTTCGACTGTAATGCCAAGACAAGCAGCACTTTGAAAACACGCTGTTGTTTCTTCATGATAGTGGGCCAAATGCATGTGACATTGATATCTTTGTTACTTAGACGTGGGTTCATCCAACTCCTTCTACTCCCTTACTGTGTAGTCTGAATGTTGACATAAGACACGTAAAAATAAGATTATACAACTGTATGCATAAAGACTTGCTTATCCTCGCCTTTGGTGTACATTTGAATGTTTATTAGCTTTTCTGTTATGTTTATTCTTGTCTTTTTTTTTTTTTTTTTGGCTGTAAATATACAAAGTATTACAGTGTGTTCAGTCAACTTTCCCTCCTTTGTGTGTAAGCCAAAACTATAAACTGAATTATGAAACTTGAAAGAGGAAGAAAAATGCACTATAAACGCTGTCAAATATTTGTAAATAGGCCTGTGTCAGGATTTTGAATAAAACTATTCAAAATATTTTATGAATTCAAACAGGACTGCAAACTCTTTTTTTGCACTGTACAATATATTCACATATTTTGTTTTGTGACTGATATGATGCATTTTAACATGAATGCATTGTCCTCTCTGACAGGTAATGCAACAGAATAAGGATTCATCGCCTCACACTGTTTTGAAAGATAAAACAGTCATGTAAAATTGAGCTCACAATCAAATGCTGTCTTTTGCATTATGTGATCTTCTCCAACTCATGGCCCACTTGAAAATCTCAAAAATGTTGGTATCTGACCCCATAACAATACAGAAGCGAAATAATGATTGGACTCAGGACTGAACTGGAAGCAGGGGAAGCTCAGTTTTTCTTTTTTCTATGGCGGGGAGAGATCACTTCACACAATTCATCATCTGTTTCTCGACTCTTTCCTTTTAATTCTTCTTGTTGCTAACCAGCTATATCCATTTTGATACTGCTTTGTTGGCATGGATGTAATCCTTTAGCATGCAAGATCATTTCATTTTAAAACATTATCTATTTTTTTATAATAACATGTCAACACAAGCCCACATGTTGGGCACCACTGAAATATGTACAATATACTAGAAGTCTCAAAAGTAAAAGTATGCATTACACAAATGGCCCATTTCGAATAATGTATCTTGGATCATTGGTTTATACCACTGTGTTGGTATTTTTGTTTCACTTTAATGTTGCCGGTGACGGTTGGACTGATTTGAATTACTTCATATGCTGCAGGGAAGCTTGTGAAGCTTGTGAATTTTCACCATGAGGATCAATAGTCTTACCTGATCTTATGATGATACATCATAATTTATTTATCTATTATAAATCTGAATCTGGAAATAAATACAGTGAAGTAAAAAGTACAATATTTGCGTATGACTGCAGAGTTTCCATACTCACATATAATTTTACTTTAAACACCAACCAGAGCTACACTTCTTTTACACCTAGATCTTATTCATTAAAACAACATGGGGACTTGGAGAAACAGCTTAAACAGAGCTACTGTGTATTGAATTACTGAAACCAAACCTTCATGCCTGTTGATTCTCTGTTGGATGAAACCATGGGGGTGAACTAAGGATCAGCTCTGATGGAAGAAGAAAAACATGCTTTTCACTTTGCACAGAGATCAAGTGCATTAAGTGGATTTTTGGAGCACGAGCAATTTTCCTGTTTTTAGGCCATTTCACATGAAAATCAATTATTTTCATGGGCAATGTCAAGTGGGTTTAAGAAGACTATATTGTTGGGTTTCACTCATTATATTAGTTAATTATTTACTGATTTGTCATCATATTAATGAGGTGCTTTTTGCTCTTGGAGTGCCCATTAGTCTAAAGGTTTTGATTAAAAAATAAAATAATAAAAGACATAATTTAATATTGTAATAATAGACAAGTGCCACTTACCCTACAATTAATGTGAATTTTATTTGTTATTTTGTACAGAGCAATTTGACACTTGAAATCCTGGGTGTGTATAATAATTAAAAAGCTTAAACTTGATAACGTCATGGTCTCTGCCTTAAAAGCTGTAATCATGTCAAACATGAAGAGATCCCTCATTTTATTTTAGAATGAATCTTTTCAGTTTTCTCCCGGACACATCCTTTATTATCCCGTAACCATGGAAACAGGTGATGGGACATTCGTGTGACATGTGTGTATGTTTTCTGTCTTTTTGGTGTGTGTGTGTGTGTGTGTGTGTGTGTGTGTGTGTGTGTGTGTGTGTGTGTGTGTGTAAAATTACAACTGGAGATATTCTGAAAAGTAATTTGAGTTTGGTATTTTGTGTAACAGCCAACTCAGTCTGGAGATTAAACACAAATATCTGCAAAAGTCATTTGACCCAGAAGCTCCAATGTGCTCAGTGATTTGAAAAAGTACACAGACCACAATCAGCTCATGTGTAACTGTGTTAACTGTTCATTTTGGATTCAGATAAAAAGAAATTCTCTGTGCTTTTGTGTCTGTAACTGAAACTATAACTGCTCACTGCAGTGAGTATGATAAACCTTTCAATCAGCCTTCGAATATAGTTTAAAGTGAATTAATGATGTTATTTGCACCAGCATACTTAAATCACACAATATTATTTATTACAGTTGGTATTATCAATCGTTCATAATTTATAGTAGTTTAATTTAATCATGCACATTTAACCTTTTCAAAAGAAAACTTTTTTGATAAGAATTTCAGTGTTGTTTTATTGTGAGTTTTTACACTTCTGAATAAAACAAGCGACTTCATGATTTAATAATTCAGGCATGAAAGGGCAAGAAACAGTCATATTGGGATGCTTTCACAGCTGCAAAATTTCAAATCGCTGCTGAAAATTGATGCAGGCTTTGGCATTTCTGTTATGTAAAGGTCATCCGGAGCTTGAGGCAGATTAAAATAAACTGAGAGGATAAATTATTTCCACCATGTCTTCTTGTCTCTCTTTCACCACTCAGAGCGGGAGTTCAGACCATGTCCGGCAGGGTGGATGCATCAGGGACAAAAATGTTTCTTATTCAATCAGGACAAAGCTGACTGGAACAGCAGCCAGTAGCGCTGCATGGCACTGGGGGGCGCTGTGGCCACAGCCAGGACAGAGGACGAGCATGTGAACACAATCACACTGTGACTGTGTTTTATTTATTCATTGAACACATTTTCTTTACATATTTCATTCATTTAGTCAGTATAAGTGAGTTTATATTCCATTATTATACACATAAAACTGCTGCCTTCTTTTCTGAGTGTGTGTTTATGTGTCTTCATTGATGATATACTCTACATCTGTCCAGTTGTAAACATTTGAGATGTTCTTCCTGAAATATCAGCTGTAAGGACACACACTTCAACTAGCACACACACGTACACACACACACACACACACACACACCATTGGAGAGAGTAGTTAAGAATAGATTTAAGACCTCTGTGAAATATGGAGACATCTGCAGGAGCAGTCACTGCCTGAGGTCATCTGAGGTTTTGTCTTTCACTTTTTTCCTGCACATGCACCAGTTTTTCTTGATCTTGTTCCAAAATAAGATGTTTGTGTGTACATTTTGGTTTTAAAATGCATCTCTTTTGCTATGTTTATGCTTCCTGTCCACACAGCTGTGCTGTTTTCAAGCACCGAAAACTGAGACTTTTCTAAAACGCTGCTGGCCCCATTTTAGGCTCCATCCACCCTTCTACGTTTTCATCCATCCATCCATCCAGACGGCTGTTTTTGTTCCGTATCAGAAATGATTTGCATCCATACTACCGCACCAGAATACGCATACATAGGCTACCTGAGCAATCACGTACACTGGGCAGATTGCAGACAGAAAAAAATATATTCATCTAAATTTTGTCTTTAATCTGAGAATTCTGAGTTTAAAGAAATCTAAAAAAAAACCTGGCCCATATGATCTTCCATAATACATGTAACTGAATATTTTTCCACTGATGTATTGTTCGCTTACTTCAAATAAGTAAAGAATATGAAAACTTCTTCTAACTCTGTTTCTGACCTGTCACTATTTTTGTGTACATAATCTTTCAGTTGTTGCACCTGCTTCACATGTCCAGCAGGTGGAAGTGTTACCTTTTCAAATATAGCTGTTTCTTGATATAGCATTCAAGAGAGTCAGCCCTCAAACAAAAAGACACAGATGGTTGAGAAAATTGGGTGATTTCTGTTTAATTTGGTTTATTATATGTGAATATATTATATATATTATAAATATATGTTTATTATAGATTGTTGTATGGTTGTGAAGAATGTGGGAGGAAACCGGAGCACCTGGAGAAAAAACCCACGCCACCATAGTCAATAACGCTGACATTCAAAAAAGCTCAGGGGGCACACTGGTAGCTCACCTGATTAAGTATGTACCATATATCAGAGAAACCCTAGGCAAGTTTTTCCCTCAAGCTGAATATGATGTTTCCCCTAAATGACACCAGTCGTATTTCTTCTTCTGAAGACGTTTCTAATGGAATGGCCAACAGACGAGAAGAACCTGGAGATGGCGTTTCGCTGTTTTGGTTGTGTCAGGCGATTTTTTTAAGCGGAGGCGACAGATTTTTCAACTTCTGGTTCCTTTAATCTCATGGAAACCAGCACCATCTCTGCACAGCTCCACTTCTTACACAGGTCCTTGAAAATGGCTTTGTCAAGGTTTTTAAAGGTCAGGCCATATTTTTTCGAATAAATGCTCTGTCACACCATCTGTGTATGAAGAGCATCTGTGCTTTTTCACACGTCCATATAATGAGCTCTGTACCTGTTGCCACAGGTGAAGTCTCCTTGACTACAACCTTTTGGGGCTGTGTTCTTTGTGATGAATTTGGGTCCTTTGCTGATGTCTCCTTCACAACAACATTTGGGGGCATTGTTGTTTGTGAAGACTGGTCCTTCAAACCGCGTGTCACCCTGGCACTGTGAATTTTAGCCTGAGTGTTCAGCCACCAGCTCATCAGTCCCAGGCAACACTGCACTTTGTTCCGTATGACAGCATACATGTTAGCATGAGGCTGAGGAATGGCCTTTGTCCTGTGAGTTTTCTTACTTATTGGTGTTGGAACAACCATAGGCATCTTCTTGCCTGTGATGTTCTTGTAGAGGAGGTCACTAAGTTCTTGAGTGAATTTCAGAACTTTTCCACTGGAAACGTGCTTCAATTTCCAAAACACATTATTATCACCTGCTCTTTTGACACCAGCCACTTTGAGAAGCAGAGAATCAACACTAGCCATGAGTGTCTGCACTGACTGCCTGCTTTCAAATTTGTTTAGGTTAAATTTGGACTTTAGTTGTGCCACTGTGTGATGTATCAATGCTTTCACAAACTGCTTCGCAAGAGGGGTCTCGATGCTGCTCAATATATCATGTAAGCTTGTGTAAGCAGGTAGTGGGAGATCCCTTTCAGGCCACCATCGGGTTTAGTCACGCCCACTTCCTGGTTTTAATTGTTTGGGGAAGGCTATATATCTACCTCGATGCTGCTGCTCTATCTCTCTGCCTGGTGAGCCTGTGGTGTGCTGTCTCTGCTCTGTTTGTTTTGTTGGTTTAGTTATTGTGTTTTGGCTAAACTGTCTGTTTAGTTGTTTCATTGTTTGCACACTGCATTGGCCCTGGTATTGGTTTGGTCATTTCCCCCAAGAATTTGTACCCGTCTTGAGTTCTAATACCTGTTCTTTTTTTTGGTCTCTGTACAAGTGCTGTAGGTGCGGCAGCGAGCGTGGCCGGCCTTATGGTGTAGGGTTTGGTGGTAGAGTTCCTCACCTGTGCTTCATCACCCCCCCCCATAATAGTGTGTTTGGAAAATTTTGCACTTCCTTCACTATTTATTTGCATCCCTTTAGTTGATTTGCTGTTTGAGTGTGTAGGGCACCAGAGTGTGGTGAGGTGCTCTCCCCCAGTGTAAATTTTCTTCCTTCCCTGTCTGCGGCCACAGCTGCTAATCCTACAGCTCCTTTTTTTGTGTGTTCCTGTTATTCACTTATATACTGTATATGGGAAAATTAGATCTTGAGGCACCTCTTATATTTTCTATAGTTTTTTTTTTTTTAATAGATTGTTAATTGTGATTTTATATATTCACCTTTTAACCTTTTTTTCTGAGGTATTAAAGGGGGTCGGTGGTACCTAAATTTTCAGTTAAATCCGGGCCTTGCTTTCACAAACTGCTTCGCAAGAGGGGTCTCGATGCTGCTCAATATGTCGTGTAAGTTTGGTCTGGACTTCTCTTTGGAGTTTTGACTTGGCCCTGCAGCATTACTTGCAGTAATTAACTTACCAATGTGATGTGCAGCAATTTTTATCTCCCGGGAGCATGCAGATCACAGCAGCTTGTACTTCAAGTATGGCATATCATTAAGAAGAGGTTCTGTGATTTCATTCACCTCCTTGCTCATTAATTTTTGCAACCTCTCTGGGATTTCTGCCTCCTCAACTTTGATAGTTGAATGATCCTCTAGCTTGATTTTGTCCTGGGCACCCTTTATGGAGGTGGCCTTGCTTGTTCTCTGCCTGCATGTCAAAGGTGGGCGAAATATCATCATAAACCCACTGGCTTTGACTTTGAATAAAATTCTGCGGACACGAAGAACCATAGCATTAATTGTGCTGGGGGAGATGACATGATTTACAACAGGCTCCTCAGGGCACACACCAGCACAGAGGGCAGATTTGACACTTTCTGCAACCTCTTTAACAATCGAGTTCCTCAAGGGTTTGATGTTGGGACTCTGGAATTGGTCTTCCAGCCTCAGAAACTCCTCGCAACTCTGGGTGAGTGTGCTGCTCACACTGGACAGAATATGCTCCTCTGATACAACAATATTTGAGGACTTGAAAGTTGTCAACACGGCTTTTGAAACACATGTTATGAGTTCCAAAAGCAGCTCTGCAATCACTGTTTTTGTGGCATTATCAGCCACACCTGAATCTATCAGTTGCCACTGTTCCTTTGTAATCCTTTGGGAAAAAGAGATTACGAGTGGACGAACACCGTCTACTGTGACCAACTGTGATCGTTTTTTTGAAGCCATGGAGATACTTTCTATATTAGGATCGATGATCTTTTAACACAAGCTGACTAGATAAAGACTGAAAGTGTAATCAGGAGGGACTTATAGTTTAAGGCTAAATTAAACTGATAACGACATGACTAGGATAACTGGATAACCTCATCCAGGATCTATACGGGAGTACACTTAGTTGTTTAGTGGCTGATTGTTTTGTGGATTAAAAAATAAAAATAAAAAATGGCAATGTTTAATCTGGAGCAGTTCTTTCATAGTCCCTCTTTAGAGCAAATTGACACTTGTCGAAAAGACGATCTATCAGTTATTGCAGGACATCAACAGCTGATTACGAAAGAGCTTAAGGCTCTGGTTGTGGGTAAACTGGTGGAGTTGGGAGTGATTGCTCTGTTGGTGCCTTCCGAGTCTTTTGTGCAGGATGACGGCGCCCTAGCTCAGGGTAGCCAGGGGAGGGAAGCTCCCAGTGCCCCAGTGGAGCTAATGGCGCAGGCAGACCTGGGTGTTGACTTCTGGGTAGAGGGCCGGGTGAAAACGCTGGTTACTCTTCCTCGTTACAACCCTTTTTCTCCTGCTTCTTCAGGGACTCAGGATGAGGCTTGGCTGAAAGTACGCCTAGCTCGTCTCCGTCTGGAGGCTCAAGAAAAGGCACAGGATCGTCAGGCACAGCTTGCGTTCCGCCTGCAAGTCAAAAAGCTGGAAATTGAGGCAAACAAAGCTGTGAGGCTGCGTCAGCTTGAGCTTAATTCACAAAAAGAGACTCTTACGTCAGAGGCCGTCTCTGTCACAATGGGCACACCTTCCACTTCCACTAGTTTACAATGACATTCATTTGATATCAGCAAACATATTGCCTTGGTGCCAACCTTCTGAGAAACTGAAGTGGACTCATATTTTAGTGCCTTTGAGCATATTGCAACAGCTTTTAAGTGGCCTCTAGATGCCTGGCCCTTGCTGTTGCAATGCAAAATTCATAGGAAAGCCCCAGACGTAGTGTCAGCGCTTCTCCTAGAGGACAGTTTTGTGTATAACACAGTGAAGGCTGCAATTTTGCGTGCCTATGAATTGGTTTCGGAAGCCTATAGACAAAAGTCCAGAGACCACAGAAAGTCTTCAACTCAAACCTGTGTAGAGTTTGCTTGGCATAAGGGTGATGCTTGATACATGGTGTTTTGCTGCTAAAATTGAGGATTTTTCTGACCTATGAGAGCTTATGTTGCTGGAGGAGTTCAAGAAGAGCTTACCAGAGCACATAGCGGTATATTAAAACGAACAGAAGGTAGGGTCATTATCTACTGCAGCTGTCTTGGCTGATGAGTATGTGCTTACGCACAAGGTTACCTATTCCTCCCTTTCTACTGATAGAGCCTGTTCAATTCCTGCCACTCAGGGTAGCGCTAACAAAGCTCCTGCTGGTCGCAGAGGAGAGAGAATACTTCTATTGCCACAAAGCAGGGCATGTTATCGCGAATTGTTTGCTGTTAAAGCTTAAAGAGCAGCAACAGTTGTCTCCAAGTGCACAAACTCCAAAAGGGATCGGGTTAATACAATCTGGACTGTGTGAAACGCCCGCAGATAAGAGCGACGACGAGTACCCCGACCCTTGTTTCAAACCGTTCATTTTCGAGGGTTTAGTGTCATTAAGTGGCGAACCAGGGGATCAGCGCCCCATGTGTATCTTGCGCAGTACTGGGGGCTCTGAATCTGTCATTCTTACCAGAGTGGTGCCCTTTTCCGACCAGTCTGCCTGTTGTTACAGTACTGTACCCAGTGATATCGAAATGGGTTATGTTCCGTGGCCACTGCACCAGGTGCATGTGCAGTCCAAATTAATCAGTGGATTTTTCCCTGTAGCTGTCTGTCCGGCTCTGCCAATCCGTGGGGTCACTATGTTGATGGGAAATGATATTGCTGGGGGTAAAGTGACTCCTGCTCTCGAAGTGTTAACCGTCACACCCATACTTTCCGGCACAGCCCGGGTTGTTTCCTTCTCGCGTAATGACACGCGCGCACACGCCGAAACTTTGTGCGGAGAGAAAGACTCAAAACCCAGCAGATGTTGATTTGTCTGACTGTGTGTTGATGAAAGTTTTCACAGGGGAAACGAAATCGGACACCAATGTGCCCACAGAATCTCCTGCAAAAACTGGAAACGAAAAGGTAAGGAAAATCAGTGGTCTGTCGCCAGATGGTCTGCGGATACCGGTAAGTCGGGAACAACTCATTGTTGCTCAGAAAACGGATCAAACCTCAAATAAATGTTTCACTGCTGTGGTGAGTAATGGGCAGAGTGGGGATGAAGCCCGGACATATTTTGTTGACCACGACGTACTCATGCGTAGATGGTCACCGACAATAGCTGAGGGGATGGACTGGAGTATAATAAACCAAATTGTCGTGCCGACTGGTTATCGCGAGCAGGTGTTAGTTATGGCACATGAAAGCCTGTGAGCTGGTCCTTTAGGTGTTAACAAAACCTAAACTCGCATTTTGAAACACTTTTTCTGGCCAGGGTTAAAGTCTGATATTACTAAACATTGTCACACTTGTCACATTTGTCAGTTGGCAGGCAAACCAAATCAGATCTTTCCACCAGCTCTCTTGTGTCCAATACCCACCATAGGACAGCCATTTGAGCGAGTCATAATGAACTGTGTTGGTCCACCACCCAGAACAAAATCCGAGAACCAATTTTTAATCACCATTATGTGCTCTGCCACTCGTTTTCCTGAAGCAGTGCCACTGCGCAAAATCACTGCTAGTTCCATTGTCAGCGCTTCAGTTAAGTTCTTCACCACCTTCAGCTTGCCAAAAATTATACAGACAGATCAGGGCACACATTTTCAATCCAAGCTCTTCAAACAGGTCCTTAAGTCTCTAAATGTAGGACATGTCATCTCCAGTGTATATCATCCAGAATCCCAATCCCTGTAGTGGTGGCACCAAACTCTGAAATTAATGCTGCATGAGTATTGTTTGGAGGTGGACAAAAGCTGGGATGAACGTATTCCTTTTGACCTCTTCGCGGCCCGTGAGTCAGTGCAGGAATCCTTAGGATTTAGCCCAGCAGGACTCATATTTGGTCATACTGTTTGCGGTCCTCTGAAGGCACTTAAAGAGGAAATGAAACATTCTAATTTTACAAGTTTTTATACATAATAAAGTGTGCTAGAATATATTTTGAAATTTTTTTTGATATAAAACAATTACACGCTAAGTTACTAAAGATTTATTATCCATGTTAACTTATGCCTTCACTCTGGGTTGCCGCCATATTGCCTTTACGTCACACGCTAACGTCATTAGGTTGGTGTGTGGGGATTCCATGCATTCAGCTACGGTGAAAAGCGAAAAATGGCCGAAGACGAAGCAGAGCGGACTTTCACTGATGTTAATCGAAACCCTATGGCATATGCTTTCGAGCCGGTGAGGAGGAGAAGCAGAGAAAGTTCACAGTGACTTTAATCATTTGGAGGAGGAGGAGGAGCAGCAGCAGGTGGTTCCAGGAGGTGCAGAGCGGGCCGGCAACACAACGTGGTGCTTGAGATGACATGTTTTTTGCCTTTGTGGATCATCACACTGACTTAAATAAAATTCATAGTTTAGTCCATATAAATAATGCACTGTGCAATATCAGAGCTGGATGACAAGTGGAAAAGTAGTAAAACTAAGAAGAATGAGTACAATCTATGTACAGGCAAAAAAAAAAAAAAAGTTTTTTCATATCATGATGACCTTTATTCAATTAAATTTCGACTAGGCTCTGTTTTTTTTAAGCTGCTTCCCCTGTCATCATTCATAATTGTGCGCACCTCTCTCTGTTCTGCCAGATGCCTGTGCTGTTGAGCCCTTTCCTTACGGTGCACAGCTACATCCTCGCTAGTAGAGGGGGTGGGAATGTCTGTACAGCCTGTCCTGTAAGAAGAGAAGTTAAACACAGACGGCACAGCCTCGGGTTTCAGCCTGTTGGTGCGGCAAGGACTAGGACACCGGATTCAAAACTCATCTTCTCCACATAGTCCTTGTGTAACCCTAGCATAAACCTTAGCATTACGGCTAACCCGAGGATTCACTCGTTTCAGTGCTGCTAGCCAACGACGAAACAGCACTTGCCATTTTGGAGGCAAAGAATGAAAATAGACAATCTTTCCTTTGTTTTGAACTCAATAAAATTCATTGCTGCGTCCAGGGGCAATACAGAAGTGCCCCCCCAAATTCACTTTTTAGTTTGGCTTTTCTTACTGTCCATTGAGTCTGTCATAAGTGCACTGTCACTCATCCTGTCACTGATTACCATATGTACACGTTAGCATGTTCACCGGAACCAACCACATGACGTCAAGCTCTACGCCAGGACAACATGGCGCTACACGTCAGAAAACTGTAATTTAGATTATTATTATTTTTAATCCAGTTAAACTGAGAGGTGTTAAACATGTGAGGATGATTAGAGGGGTTATATGTCTTGTAAATTATGTGAACTTCACTAAGTGTTTCATGTCCTCTTTAAGGAAAAACCCCTTTCGGCAGCTTCCTCCGCGGAGGGTAACGTGTTAGATTACATGAGCAGATTCCGTGAGCGTTCGCATCACACCCATACCTGTGCACAGAAAGCGCTGGCTAGCTCCCAGGTGGAGATGAAAATTTAGTTTGACCGTTCAGCTGTAGCCCGACATTTCGAAGTTGGCGCTCAAGTACTGGCTCTATTACCCATCCCTGGCTCCTCTCTCTCTGCACGCTTATCCAGACCATACAGTATCCACCAGAAGCTGAGTGATACAGATTATGTCATCAGCACTCCTGACAGAAAGCGAAAAACTCGAGTCTGTCACATAAATATGTTAAAGCTGTATCACTCTTGTGATGATAAGTGGTTCTGTGGTCCTGACAAGTGGCTGCTCCGCGCTCGTTGTAACCGAGGCTTGTCCTGATGATGAGGATGGTTTATCTGCGCTCCCTTCGTCCACACAGTGCGCGGTTGCCAAATTCAGAGATGCTGGAAGTGTTGCTGCGTCAGTTCAGCCATCTAGAAGTTAAATAACTACATGATATCATAGCTCTAGTTGCAGAGTTTCAATGTCGAGTGAGATATTCCCACTCGAGCCACTGTACAAAAACATGACACAGACGTGAGGGATGCCAAACCAATTAAACAACACCAGTACCGGGTAAATCAGATAAAAAGAGCTCTGATGTAAAAGGCAACCCAGTATCTGCTAGAAGATGGATTGGCCATACCCAGCTCAAGCTCTTGGAGCTCACCCTGTCTGTTCGAAGCCAAATCCGGTGGTTCACCTAGGTTTTTTTTTACTGATTTCAGGAAGTCAATGCAGTCACCGTGCCCAATTCATATCCATTGCTACGAATGGAAGATTGCGTAACCTTGTGATTAAGCACAAGATGGGTTCAGAAAATGTCGTAGCTGACACTCTGTCACCTATAGGTTTGTATTGGGGGGGGGGGTGTTATGGGTCCCAGGTACTGTGACCCATGCTGTGATTTGATCTGAGCAGTTCGCCTCTGTGCCTCGTTATTCTAAATGTCAGTAGTAGTAGCCCTTCTGGAGTTGGCTTCGAGATTGTGATTGTTGAGTCATGGGGGCACTAGTTTTTCAGTTTTTGGGGATCTTGGGCTATAGGCTTTAGTTTAGTTTAGGAAATCGTGTTTTCTTTCCTGTCTGTTGTTTTCAGTCTAGCAACATTAGATTATGGGTGGCTGCTAGATTGTATTTTTGTTTGACAAGTGAGACTGGAGATAGGGTTTTATATTCGTTGTGTTGTATAGTAGTAAGGATTGGTTGGGTTAGGAGGCACGGTTTGTTTTGTTTGTTTTATGTTTTGGCGCCATCCACCGCCCTTTCCCTTTGTTCTTCGCCGAGCAATTCATTTGTGTTGTGGTTGTACAGTTTTTTCTAAACAATAAACGGCAGTACTTGCCTGATACCATCATCTAAATGTTGCTTCCCTCGTTCCTAAACATGGTTATGACAGGCTGTAACAGTCCTCAAAACTCTACTCCCTTCTGTTGCGCAGACACGTTAGTGAGTGTAATTAGCAGTAGCTAACTAGCTAGCTTTTTTAATACACTTTATTTTCTTCCTTTTAGAGTTTTTGAATTACACTGTTTCAGGTATGTACGACCGAATGCTAATGTTAGCTAGTTAATAAGTTTTCCTTTAAGTTACAGTTTAGCTCACTAACGTTAGCTAGCTGATAGCACGCCTTTCATTACCAATATAAAATGTCATATATTACCTAATCGTAGCAAACACTGGTGCTCAGTCATGAGTAGTGAGACAATGGAGGATTTGTTGTTGTAGAGATACGTTTTGACATCAATATGGAGTTTATTATTTCATTTTAATAGTCATGTGTGGCTGTGGTTTTTATAATTAGCTTCTATTGTAGACAACCCCATTGTTTTCAAATCATTAAAATCCATGTGTGCTGAAGGTTAAATTATTGTACAAGTGGTTGAAACTAATAGAGTACATTTACTCTTTCTCTCAGAAATATTGTACTTTTTACTACACTACATTTATTTGACAGCTTTAGTGAAACAATATACAGTAAAGACAGAGACACTTCAATTCACTGAAGCACACACCTGCACTGTGCTAGGTTCACTTTTGCCCTAGTTGACAAGATTGTGGGTCTTTTTTTTTTAAGTGTCTAATTTTTTCCCCTTTTCTGGTAGATTTTAATGAAGCTATCAGGAGACGGTTGCAGATTTGTAAATGTTAGTTGTGTGCCCAGGCTCCAGTGGGTGAAGAAAGGATCAGGGCAAAACCTGTCAACCTGACACTCCAGCACACCAAGATGGATCTTCATTCTGGGGCAGGATCAGGTAGGAAAAATAGTGTGCTATCTGATAAATAGTGTGTAATATGTAAATTTCCCTGAAGCTGTGCGAAGCTACAGCCCAATCTGCTGAAATGCGCATGTGCTCAAATACAAGTATCTACATAGAAACTTCTCACCACAAAAGGATCAAATCAAGGATTCATGACCAGAAATAGGCTATAGTCTGACTATTGTAGTGTGTGAATAGTATAGAGTGGTGGCAGTCAGAAAAAAAAAATCCACGTGTTATGTGTTCTTCATATCTGTAAAATAGCATTTTGTCAATGTAGGACTGAGTATGAGGTTTTAAATTTTTTATTTTCTGAGTGGATCTGTTTCTCTGTTCAAAAGTCAAACAGAAGAGCACCACGATTCAATGTCAGACATGACAAATTGCGGCCACGAGCCACCGCCTGACTGTATTAGAGCAGGCATCATGTTTTCAGGTGCTCTATCGTCTGTACATATTATACATATAGTGGGGTCCAAAAGTCCATGAAACGATTCACTTGAAATTTCTTCATCAGGGAATTTTCTTCAAATTTGGTCCAAACATCCACTTGGACTCAAGGATGACCTGATTAGAATTTGGTGGTCAAAGGTCAAAGGTCACTGTGACCTCACAAAACAGGGTTTTGGTCATAATTAAAAATTAATTAACTTATTAAGACACAATGACACATTAGGACTAATGTTATTTTGAAAAGCACCAAAACAAACAGTCTGAGGGAATTGCTCAACTCACTCTGTTTTTATATGTAAGAAAATAAAGAAAATAGAGACATAATGTGAACTCATGAATGCTTGTTTTCCACATTATGTGAAATGCAGGGATAGACTGTTACCTGTGAATCCCCTGTGCATGGATACACAACTTGAATCAGCAGCAAAGACACGCCCCTACTACAAACATATAGAGAGGTAAGTAGAGGATGTAACTGCAATGATGTGTATTTTCTGAAAAAAATGTAAATAGTTTCAAAGGTGTGGTTTAAAGATTCTCTCAAATATTAAAACAAATAATAATAAAAGATATAAATGAGCAAACATGAGATTCCTTTACCATCTGGGAGTAAAGTGGAGGAAGATAATAAAAAATATCAAATGTAGTCACCTTAGGCCTAAATAAACAAATAAAGCAGTTTAATGGTGGATAAAGTGCAAGTGTGTATGTCTCTGCTCTCTGTATAATATAACTTTAAGCTGACTACTTCTTTAACAGGCTTGTTTGGTTATCAGACCCATTACTGCTTTGCATACAACTGCAGAGGAGCCAGTGTTTCCATATTCACATATAATTCTACTTCAAACACCAACCAGTCGGACACTTCTTTTACACCTGGATTTTAGTTATTAAAACAACATATGAGGACATAGAGAAACAGCTTAGACAGAACTATTGTGCATTAATGCAATATTGAAACCAGACCTTATTGCCTGTTGATTTTCTATTGGATGAAACCATGGAGGTGAACAATGGATCAGCTGTGATGGAAGAAAAACAGGAAACATCTACAGACAAAAGTAATATGTTTTTCTTTTTTTGCAAAAAAGTTTATTGATACAGATACATGTATGCATTTAAACTTCAAATGTTTATTTATCCCCAGTGAAATGTCAACATTTCATTGCAGAAAAAATTTCCCAGTTGCTTAGGCTCATGTACAAACCTCGCTGCAGGGAGGCGGATTTTGCAGGTTTCTCAGAACTTCAGCAAATAAAATTGAAACTATCAGTATGGCAGGAGTCCATTAGAGGTCAGTGGGATAAATACAATCTGCCAGTGTATTAGGTACATCTGCAGAACCTCATACAATCCAGTACAACAGTCAACGTTCAAAAATCAGCATTAGCCAATTAAATAACAGGATTTACTGCAGGACTGTTGGAATTGTGTTCTAATTTCTGTGTTGTCTCTCAGGCTGGTTCAGTCAGCACAGACAGCTGGTTCATTACCTCTCTCTGCTCTGCTTCCTGCTCACCATCGTCACTCTGCTCCTCACTCTCTGCTGTGAGTACTTCATTATAGTTTGACTTTATCATACTAATGGGAACAGGTGCAACTAACCAGGGAAATATATTACGGATTAAAAGCGAAACGAGAGACTTGTGTACTTGTAAGAGTACAACATGTAAAGTGTGGGATGTCAAATAGTTATCTTATATTTGAATTTATGTATAACATTTTTGTTTTTGATCTTTAGATATACAGCTAATAATGAAGGAATTTCAAAGCAAATGTATTTATTCAGCCCATTATGTTACAGGTAAAGTCAGAGTGTTTTGTGAAGAAAAATAAATCAGTAGATTTTAATACATATTGTTATAGAATTTGTATATATTTAGGCTATTTACCATAAGTCAAAGTGAAGTTGAAGATCGAAAAAACTGACAGTCTATATCTCAGTACTTTAGTTTATTACCCTGTCTGTGGCCTTCAGCCAGCAGCCCAGTGGTTACAGCAGCCCATTGGTTCCTGCTTTAGACATAAATCTAAAAAAAAAAAAACAGGTCTTGCATATAAATTTCCAATTTTTCATTGGTCATTTTAGTGAACATTACTTATTATGTTCCACATTACTGTGTGTTTTTGTTTGATACAACAGTGGTTCAGATCACCTTGTTGTTCCAGTCACAGTCGACCCTGCAGGAAACCAAAGTCAGAGATCTGACAAACAGACTGGAGAAGCTCAACCAGTCATATAACATCCTGTTCTCCCAGTATCCTGCTCTGAACCAGTACTGCCTCATTAGCAATGGCACCTCTGGAGGTGAGTGGGGGGGGGGGGGGTGCGCAGCAATGGAGTGTTTGTTGAGGCTCCTGCTGATCATTTGCATCAAATTTTCAAAAATAATATCTTATCGACCTACACACGCATGCTTTGAGCAAAATACCATAAGTTAAGAACCTAGTGAAGCATTTAACGCCTTTACAGTCATTGGAATGGCATCCAGTCTGAGTACAACAGATCAGCCACATCTAGGCCCAGCGTCTTCTCGGCCTAGAGTGCTACAGACGACCAGAATTCAACGCCTGCAACCAACAACATATCAAGTCAGCGGATTTTTTTTTTTCTTTCTGTTTAAGTAAATTAATACAAGGCAGACCTAAAGAAGCAGACAGCAGCCCGTCCTCGAGGGATTAAACAACTACAGAGCAGTTGTTAGTTGTTCAGTGTTCAGAGACTCATAATAAAATTTGTGTTGTTGACGCTGAAAACCTGTATAGGCCTACTTTTTTCCACACAGAAAAGCCAAAGGAATCGATAAAGAATCGGATCGATTAGCAGAATCGATAATGGCATTGGTATCAATAAAATCTCAGCCAGCCTGATAGCTTTCTGTACTCTTTTAGCTAGAAGGATGAGATTACTAAAATGGAAAGAACCACTGCCACCTGTACGTGGGCTTTGGGTCAGAGAGGTAATGTACTGTGCCCAACTACAGAAGATTCAATATAATAGAAAGGGATCAATTAAGAAATTATTTAATGCTTGGTAGCCTTTCTTTACTCACTTTGAAACTGTAAATGCAGATCAAATTAATTTTTAGTGTGTAATATGTGAATGTATATGTGTGTGTGTACTTATGTATTATTTCTTAACTTTCTGGCTATTGTGTTCAGATGTTTGTAATGAGGGATAGGGAGGGGGAAGGAAGGGAAAAAAGAAATTACTTTATAGTGAATGTATATATGTGCATTTTCTTCCAACACATTAATAAAATACCTTGATCAACAAAGAACAAACTTATGAGGATCATTATACCTTTTAAAGTGAGGAGATTTCCAAGGGCAGTTTGAGGATCATACCTGGTTTTAGGGTCACTGTTAGAATCAGGTCTAGGTCGTGGTTACGGTTCTGGTCAAAAGCAGTTTTTCCCAGCTTAGCAGTTAAATTTTAAGATTAACGGCTTAAAGATCATTTACAGTTTAAGAAGCAGAAACAAACAAAAAACCCATTTCTGCTACCCAAAGTTTTAAAAAAATATATATTTTTCTTGTGAATTTCCTGATAATTCAAAGGTTGTGAACCACTGCTTTGACACAAGTATGTGAGTCCAAACCTTCATCTGAGTGTGTGCAGATTCAACGCAAAGAAAATATCTGCAAAAACCGTTCAGCTGATTTACATAAGCCTATTAATTTACATTGAGCAATGTCAGTTCAGTGTCTGTGTGAACTGTACATTTTGAATTCAGATAAAAAGAAATTCTCTGTGCTATTGTGTCTGTAACTGACACAGACCCAGTTATGTTTTCAATACATGTAGTGAACATGATCAGATTCATGTGTACTATACAGAAGTTTAATATGAGCAGGTGCCCAATTAACCTTTTCAAAATAAAATTGATTGGATAAGCATTTTCAGGTTGTTTATGATTTAAAAATTCATGCATGAAAGGGCAAATAACAGGCATATTGGGATGTTTTCACAGCTGCTGAAAATTCATGTAAGCTTGGCATTTCAGATTAAAATGAAATTATTTCCACCATGTCCTTTTGTCTCTCCTTCACCACTCAGAGCGTGAGTGCAGACCATGTCCGGCCTCATGGATGCCTCAAGGAGAGAAATGTTTCTTCTTCAGTCAGGACAGAGCTGATTGGATCAGCAGCCAGTACCGCTGCATGGCAGTGGGAGGCGCTGTGGCCACAGTCAGGACAGAGGACGAACAGGTGAACACACACTCTGTATTCTGTACTGCTGCCTCCTTTGCTGAGTGTGTTTATGTGTGTTCATTGATGATATATTCTACAGCTGTTGGGACACACACACACACACACACACACACACACACACACCATTGGAGAGAGAAGTTAAGAATAGATTTAAGACCTCTGTGGAATATGGAGACATCTACAGGAGCAGTCACTGCCTGAGGTCATCTGAGGTTTTGTCTTTCACTGTTTTCCTGCACATGCACCACAGTTTATTTTCTTGATCTTGTTCCAAACTAAGAGGTCGGGCTGAAAATCAAGTTGTACAACTTCAGAAGAAATAAATAATAAGTGAAGACATTTCTTGGCAATTTGATAGCAACTTTTTTTGACATGTTTCTCAGCTGTTTCTGTGGAAAACGGCCCACAGTCTGAGCCAGGGAGACTCATACTGGCTCGGCCTGAGGAGCAGTAGTGCTGACGGGGGGTGGAAGTGGAGCGATGGCTCCCTGGTGGAAAAGGGACCACAGTGAGTATAAAGACAAGGGGGTCCCTTCACCTTATCCCTGACAAAGTCTGATAAATATCTACACATTTTGTGCTTATTTTCATATGGGCAACCAGTGGTTGCCATGGTAACAGATTTTTTTTTTCTTTTAAATTCTCCTCCATCTCTGCAGGTTTTGGGAGCGTGAGCCCGACCAAACAGCAGACAGCATGGAGCTGTGTGGTCGACTCACTCCAGGAGATTACAAGAATAGCTGGTTCCCCTCCAGATGCTCCAACCAGCTGAGGAGGATCTGTGAGAGGAGACAAGCTGCTCTACAGTGAGAGGAGAGGACTGTGGGATTGATTGTCGTGATCATGACGACACGTCTCAAATACATGTAGCTCAACTATTCAGTGGCCCTTGTGTAAAAATGTCTTTAGTATTATCAAGGTCAGGAATAACATACATCTTCTATGGAGTATAACCATGTATTATATCATTAAACTACATTTATCATAATCTTCATCAGTAAAAATGTTTTATGCTGCTTTATGCTTCTAAATTTATCTGACAGACAGATACTTTTGAGATTAAGATTGTAGACAGAAAAAAAATATATTCATCTGAGTTTTGTCTTTAATCTGACAATTCTGAGTTTAAAGAAATCTATAAAAAACCTGGCCCTTATCCTCTTCCGTTATACATGTAACTGAATATTTTTCCACTGATGCATTAGTCCGCTTATTTTAATTAAGTTAAGAATATGAAATCTTCTTCTAACTCTGTTTCTGACCTGTCACTATTTTTGTGTACCACCAGTTAAGTTGTTTCACCTGCTTCACATGTCCAGCAGGTGGAAGTGTTACCTTTTCAAACATTACTGCAGCATCATATAGCTGTTTCTTGATATAACATTCAAAAGAGTCAGCCCTCAACAAAAAGACACAGATGTTTGAGAAAATAGGGGATTTCTGTTAAATTTTGTTTATTATATGTGAATATATTATATATATAAATATATATTATAGATATATATTATAGTTAAATAGATATTATAGATATATATTATAGATAAATAGATATTATATATATAATATAAATATATATTTATTATAGATTTTTGTATGGTTGTGATGAATGTGGGAACCGGAGTACCCGGAGAAAACCCACGCCACCAAAGTCAATAACGCTCACACTCAAAAATGCTCAGGGGGCACACTGGTAGCTCACCTGATTAAGTATGTACCATATATAAAGGCTGGGTCCTCGCTGCAGCGTGTCCCGGGTTGTTCAAGTTGTGAGGTCAGACTGTTTGTCAATGAGGTGGCCCTTAGAGCTCAAGGCCTGACCCAAATCTAGGTAAGCTCCTAGTCCGCTGGTCTGTGTCCCTCAAAGACAGAGGCCACCTGGATGTGAGGCAGGACTTGAGTTCTGTATTGCATTCATCTTAAAGGATTAAAAGAGAAACCCTAGGCAAGTTTTTCCCTCAAGCTGAATATGATGTTTCCCCTAAATGACACCAACCCTATTTCTTCTTCTGAAGACGTTTCTGATGGAATGGCCCACAGACGAGAAGAACCTGGAGATGGCGTTTTGCTGTTTTGGTTGTGTCAGGTGATTTTTTAAAGAGAAGGCGAGAGATTTCTCAACTGCTGGTTCCTTTAATCTCATGGAAACCAGCAACATTTCCGCAGAGCTCCACTTCTTAATCAGGTCCTTGAAAATGGCTTTGTCAAGGTTTTTAAAGGTTTTTTCGGTGTTACCAAAGTCAATGCCCTCAACCTCAGGCCATATTTTCTTGAATAAATGCTTTGTCACACCAGCTGTGTATGGCACCTTTGCTTTTTCATACGTCCGCATAACGAGCTTCTCCACAAGTATCCACACAGGCTTTTTGTCTTCATTCATTTCATCCTCTATTTCCTCGCATATTGAAGCAGACTCTGTACCTGTTGCCACAGGTGCTGCCTCCTTCACTACAACATTTGGGGGAAGTGTTGTTTGCGATGAGTTCGGGTCCTTTGTTGATGCCTCCTCGACTGCAACCTTTGAGTGCTGTATTGTTTGTGAACACTTGGAGTTCTTTGGTGCGGCCTCCTCGACTGCAACCTTTTGGGGCTGCGTTCTTTGCGATGAGTTCGGGTCCTTTGTTGATGTCTCCTTCACAACAACATTTGGGGGCAGTGTTGTTTGCGAAGACTTGGGGTTCTTTGGTTCTGCCTCCTTGACTGGAATTGGGTGTTGTATTGTTAGTGGAGACTTGGGGTTCTTTGGTTCTGCCTCCTTGACTGCAACATTTGGGTGTTGTATTGTTAGTGAAGACTTGGGGTTCTTTGGTTCTGCCTCCTTGACTGCAACATTTGCAGGCTGTGTTGTTTGTGAAGACTGGTCCTTTAAACCGCGTGTCACCCTGGCACTGTGAATTTTAGCCTGAGTGTTCAGCCACCAGCTCATCAGTCCCAGGCAACACTGCACTTTGTTCCGTATGACAGCATACATGTTAGCATGAGGCTGAGGAATGGCCTTTGTCCTGTGAGTTTTCTTACTTATTGGTGTTGGAACAACCATAGGCATCTTCTTGCCTGTGATGTTCTTGTAGAGGAGGTCACTAAGTTCTTGAGTGAATTTCAGAACTTTTCCACTGGAAACGTGCTTCAATTTCCAAAACACATTATTATCATCTGCTCTATTGACACCAGCCACTTTGAGAAGCAGAAAATCAACACTAGCCATGAGTGTCTGCACTGACTGCCTGCTTTCAAATTTGTTTAGGTTGAATTTGGACTTTAGTTGTGCCACTGTGTGATGTATCAATGCTTTCACAAACTGCTTCGCAAGAGGGGTCTCGATGCTGCTCAATATGTCGTGTAAGTTTGGTCTGGACTTCTCTTTGGAGTTTTGACTTGGCCCTGCGTCATCATTTGCATTAATTAACTTACCAACATGATCTGCAGCAGTTTTTATCTCCCGGGAGCATGCAGATCGCAGCATCTTGTACTTCAAGTCTGGCATATCATTGAGAAGAGGTTGTGTGATTTCATTCACCTCCTTGCTCATTAATTTTTGCAACCTCTCTGGGATTTCTGCCTCTTCAGCTTTGATGGTCGAATGATCCTCTAGCTTGATTTTGTCCTGGGCACCCTTTATGGAGGTGGCCTTGCTTGTTCTCTGCCTGCATGTCAAAGGTGGGCGAAATATCATCATAAACCCACTGGCTTTGACCTTGACTAAAATTCTGCGGACACGAAGAACCATAACATTAAGTGTCCTGGGGGAGATGACATGATTTACAACAGGCTCCTCAGGGCACACACCAGCACAGAGGGCAGATTTGACACTTTCTGCAACCTCTTTAACAATCGAGTTCCTCAAGGGTTTGATGTTGGGACTCTGGAATTGGTCTTCCAGCCTCAGAAACTCCTCGCAACTCTGGGTGAGTGTGCTGCTCACACTGGACAGAATATGCTCCTCTGATACAACAACATTTGAGGACTTGAAAGTTGTCAACACGGCTTTTGAAACACATGTTATGAGTTCCAAAAGCAGCTCTGCAATCACTGTTTTTGTGGCATTATCAGCCACACCTGAATCTATTAGTTGCCACTGTTCCTTTGTAATCCTTTGGGAAAAAGAGATTACGAGTGGACGAACACCGTCTACTGTGACCAACTGTGATCGTTTTTTTGAAGCCATGGAGATACTTTCTGTATTAGGATCGATGATCTTTTAACACAAGCTGACTAGATAAAGACTGAAAGTGTAATCAGGGGGGACTTATAGTTTAAGGCTAAATTAAACTGATGACGACATCAATTTCAGATCAAAGGCATTTTATGACTTAAGCCACGCCCCCATACAGACAACAAAGGAAACCGAATACCTTAGCAACTGTTGCTAGGCATTAGCGGCGTCCTTTGGCAGTGTTCTCTTTTCGTAGTGGAAATCTGTAATTGTAAATATTACAATATGTTTCCCACATTCACATGTACTACGATTTCAGACACCCCTACAGTGGACCATACCATTTCTTAACTTTGACGTTACTCATACCCAGGTTTTAATGTTAGCAGTACGTCTCCTATGTCTGCCATCAGGACCTTAAAACTCTACTCCCTTCTGTTGGGCAGACACGGTAGGTGAGCGTAATTAGCAGTACCTGACTAGCTAACTTGTTCAATACACTTTATTTTCTTCCTTTTAGAGTTTTTGAATTACACTGTTTCAAGTATGTACGACTGAATGCTAATGTTAGCTAATTAATAAGTTTTCCTTTAAGTTACAGTTTAGCTCACTAACGTTAGCTAGCTGATAGCACGCCTTTCATTACCAATATAAAATGTCATATATTACCTAATCGTAGCAAACACTGGTGCTCAGTCATGAGTAGTGAGACAATGGAGGATTTGTTGTTGTAGAGATGCGTTTTGACATCAATATGGAGTTCATTATTTAATTTGAATAGTCATGTGTGGCTGTGGTTTTTATAATTAGCTTCTATAGTAGACAACCCCATTGTTTTCACTCAGTAATTCAGGAGTTTCACCTGATTGAGTAATTAAACAATATTAAAATCCATGTGTGCTGAAGGTTAAATAATTGTAGCAGTGGTGGAAACTAATAGAGTACATTTACTCTTTCTCTTAGAAATGTTGTACCTTTTACTCCACTACATTATTTGACAGCTTTAGTGAAACAATATACAGCAATAGACAGAAGCACTTGAAGCACACACCTGCACTGTGCTAGGTTCACTTTCACACTAGTTGACCAGATTGTTGGTCATTTTGTTAAAGTGTTTGAGTTTTTCCCCTTTCCTGGACTGTTACATATTTGTAAATGATAGTTGTGTGCACAGGCTACAGTGGGTGAAGAAAGGATCAGGGCAAAACCTGTCAACCTGATATGAAACCTTACGAGGAACGTTACACCTTGTGAGGAGATTTCCAGGATCATGAGGATCATACCTGGCTCTAGGGTCAATGTTAGAATCAGGTCTAGGTCATGGTTACGGTTCTGGACAAAAGCAGTGCTTCCCAGTTTACAAGTTAAATCTTAAGATCTTAAGATTTTCTTTCAAAAAAAATGTTCAGATTTTCCTCTAATCTTAAAATATTTCTCTTGTGAATTTCCAGATAATTCAAAGTTTTTAAGATGAAGATTAATCACACAACAGAAGAGGGAAAAGAAGACAACTTTTAATAGAGGTCATAAGCCAAAAAGGTTGTGAACCACTGCTTTGACACAAGTATGTGAGAATGTTTTTGTGGGAGTAGAATTTGCAACTTGTCTGCAGATTAAACACAAAAAAAATATTTGCAAAAACCGTTCAGCTGATTTACATAAGCGTATTAATTTACACTGAGCACAATCAGCTCAGTGTCCATGTGAACTTCTATTCTTCTGGCTCTGTGGCCACAGTCAGGACAGAGGACGAGCAGGTGAACACACACTCTGTATTCTGTAATGCTGTCTCCTTTTCCAAGTGTGTGTTTATGTGTCTTCATTGATGATATATTCTACATCTGTCCAGTTGTAAACATTTGAGGTGCTCTGCCTGAAATATCAGCTGTTGGGACACACACACAGACACACCATTGGAGAGAGAAGTTAAGAATAGATTTAAGACCTCTGTGGAATATGGAGACATCTACAGGAGCAGTCACTGCCTGAGGTCATCTGAGGTTTTGTCTTTCACTGTTTTCCTGCACATGCACCACAGTTTATTTTCTTGATCTTGTTCCAAACTAAGAGGTCGGGCGGAAAATCAAGTTGTACAACTTCAGAAGAAGGAAATAATAAGTGAAGACATTTCTTGGCAAATTGATAGCAACTGTTTTTTGACATGTTTCTCAGCTGTTTCTGTGGAAAACAGCCCACAGTCTGAGCCAGGGAGACTCATACTGGCTCGGCCTGAGGAGCAGTAGTGCTGACGGGGGGTGGAAATGGAGCGATGGCTCCCTGGTGGAAAAGGGACCACAGTGAGTATAAAGACAAGGGGGTCCCTTCACCTTATTCCTGACAAAGTCTGATAAATATCTACATATGTTTTTCATTTTGTGCTTATTTTCGTATGGGCAACCAGTGGTTACAACTATTTTTTTTTTTTTTTTAAAGTTCTTCCACATTCATCTTCATCTCTGCAGGTTTTGGGAGTGTGAGCCCAATAAAACAGCAGTGTGGTCAACTCACCCCAGCAGATGACTACAAGAAGAGCTGGTGAGAGGAGACAAGCTGCTCTACAGTGAGAGGAGAGGAGTCCAAACTAAATCAAAGGAAGCAAAGCAAATGATTCATGTACTGAAGGGATATGTTATTTTTACTACTGTATGCTTTGTATGATTAAAAAAGCAAGTCAGCCTTAAACTGATGATTATGATTGTTTATGAACATTGTGACATGTGAACATTAAACATTGTGACCCTGATTGCCGTTTGAGATTGCAGAATGACGTACAGGGACAGACAAGACAGTAAAGAGAGTACAAGTATGACATGTTTAGATAACAGGTTCAGGTCAGAGTGGTGTGAGGAGAGAAGAGCGGAGTGACCCTGTTACACAGAGAATGTGTGTATAAGAATGAATGTCTGAAACAATAAAGTACTGCATGCTGCTTATACAGGCGAGATGAGAGCAGGGTGGTCCAGAGCTCTGTAAGCAATCTCAAACTTATATGCTTGACTATACTTTTAATAAATTAGACGTGTTGAACTTTATCTGTTGTCCTGCATACTTCATCAAACGAATGCGCAAGTCCTGTTTGGTTATATATGGATCTGGACTCAACAGTACATTAAAGCCTACACAGCTTTTGATTTTAATCTATAGCGATAAAAAATCAAAAAAAATTATTGTCACTGCAATAATCTTTTTTTCTTTATATTTTTATACTGAGCCTTTATTATGTTTGCTAACTCACATTTCTCAGTTTTCATTGGTTTGATTGAAAACACGTGTCTGTCAAACACATCCGTCAAAATTCATGAACTCGCTTAAACTCAACCAGCATCAAACCTCTGTGTGTTTACAGTACTCTTTTAAAAACATAACTCCAAATCACCATAAATTAAACTGAAGAAAGAATCAAAATAAAGAAATAAATCCTAATTGGAGCTGAGTGCCTATTTTCATTCCTTGATGACCTCTATGAGAGCGTTCATGGAGAGGAAAGGGGGCAGGTGAGGTTGAATCCAGAACATTTTATCATTGTATGGACCAATGTGATGTTTCATCATTCACATCATGGTGTCACTTTTCCCTCCACCTCACTTTCCATTCCTCAGCCCCATATAAAGGAATTCTCCTCATGAAGGTGGGAAGTTTATCAGCAGATGAGAACTTGTGGCACAACACAGAACACAGGGTTATTTTTCCATATCTGTAGCTATTCTGTGCATGTACCATATGTATGGTGAATGTGTAGTTTTGTGTTGCATTGCTTTGCGCACTTGCACCTGCTCCACTTGTCCAACAGGTGACAGTGTTACCTTTTTAAATGTAACATCTGTTTCCCGACATGCCCTGCGACTGAGCAACGCTTCAAATCAAAGGACGCCAAGATTCGGAAATATAGCGGAAAGTCTTTGTATGAAAAGTTTTTGTTCTCATAAGAATACGATACTTTATGCTTAATAATTACGTTTTTAATTATTGTTTCTAAGGGATTTACCCCTGTCGTCCGTGTGTTTACCTCTGGCAAACAGGTTAGATGGAAAAGGTTTACTGACAGAATATCTCCCAAAATTGAAGTCTGTGAACAGGTGGTATTTTTATACGAGGTCTTTTAATTTTAACAGTCATTGTGAGTGACAAATTACCGATTCTCCAGCTATCGTTTGCCAAATTGGATCGTTTCATTGTCTGCAGTCGAGATGTGCCGAACTCCATTTGGTAAAGCGATGTTTTTTTAATATATCGTCTGTTATTCTCAAACTTGTCCTCGAAAAGGAAAATGCAAGGTCCCTCACTAGTCAGTGAACTCATCTGGTAAATTCGGCACACAACTCATTTATCGATACCTTGTTAAAGTGAGCAAATTGGACATTTTAGTCTTCATTTCTATATCCACTACCTTGATAATCCACTGTCCTGCCGCTGTGTGTAGTGCAGAGCTGCAACGATGAGTCTATTAATCAGTCATGAATCGACTGAAAGAAAAATATTACTAACTTTAACTTTTTTGATAATAAGTTAATCATTTCAGTCATTCCCGAGCAAAAAAGTGAGAAATAGCCAAATATTTTCTGGTTCCAGCTTCTTGAATGTGAAACGTTGCAGCTTTTCTTGTTTTCTATCACTGTAAAATGAATTAAACAAAAAAGAATCAGCAGATCAATCAAAATAAAAATGATAATTTGGTGCACATGGTGTTGGTTCTCTGCAGGTCTCCAGCAGCTGAAGATGTCTGATCTGATCAAGGTGAAAATCAAAAACTACAGGACGGCTCCACGTGATGCAGACGCACAACTTCTTCCAGGTCTATCTAGGTAAACAAGACAACCTGCCTCACAATTTACTTGACTGTCATATATGCAGTTCTCAAGGTCATCTTACCTCTAATGTAGAATCGGTCTGTTTGTTCCCTTGTGTCAGACCAACACTGGGCCGTTTCTTTGTTTCCTCTCAGGCTGAGACCATCCAACCTAAATTTTAATAATGATGTAACAAGATCAAAGTAAAGGGATAAAATCAAGGATGGGTTGGATTTTTCCTCATTTAGAGTTTACATGTCAAAAATATGTCAAGGAAAATGGCTAACACACTGTAAATACTCTACATACATAAAGGAGAAGTTAATGACAATCAAGTCAGTCTATTTAAATTGCGTAGAAATAGAACAAGGTCCTTCATTCAGATGAGGAAAAATTAAAAAAAAAACTTAAAGTGAAACAAACATGGAGAAACTTCAACAGTGGAGGGCTCTCTCTTCATGTCTGCAGTACATGTCACATATAGATATAAGTAGCAGTGGTAAAATCACAATATGGAGAAACAGAATGGAAACAAATGAAGTACAAACAGATATTGATTTCTTCACTCATTTGGATAAAAAAAAAAAAACATTAAAAAAAAAAAAATTTGAAATCACAAATTTGTCATTATGACACCAGTTACAAATCAAAACGGGACAAACACATAAGAGTAGAAGTTGAGAAAACAATGTCACCACGAGCCCCAATTAGTAAATAGATAGATAGATAGATACTTTATTCATACCCTAGGGGAAATTCAATAGTAGTTTTTCCGGAGCTTTTGATCATATCACATGATCTTTATTAGCAGATGGGGTTCGCTTACTTTTCTGATCATCGTCTTGTCGACACTGGACCTAAAAAGTAAAAGTGAAAGCTCATTCTTGACCTTGGGAACAAGTTGTGAGTTGTGAAAACAATCTCACCACAGGGTCCAGTTAGTGGCTGTTCTGGAGCTTTTACTCACTGTAGTTTAGCTCTTTATGTTTGCCTTTATTGCTGGGAAACAGTTTGATATAAATGTTTCTGTTTGAGCTTGGTTGAACTTTTTCAGTTGCAGTGATTTTATAAAGTCATTCAGGCAGAACAGATATATGCTAATTTCATTGCATCATTTTACACAAAGCTCTCTGACGCACAATCAGCTGACTTTTGTTATTGTCTGTGTGTCACGAGCAAATCATGAGACAGGGACCTGCAGTGTGTGTGTGTGTGTGTGTGTTGTGTAATGTGATATCTGATATCTGGGTTTAGTTCATATTTAGCTGGACAGTTGCCCTGTGTGGTGTCTGTTACAAACTGAAAATATCATCGTTTCTACAACTTGAGCATCATCTGAGCTGAACCGCATGACCCGTTGCCCCAGTAACGGGAGGCGTTGCATCAGCAACCGCAGCATCAGCAGCAGCATCAGTCACCCAGCGGCTCCTGTCAAGGTCGCCAGCGAGAGGCATCATGGGAAGCTGAGGAGGACACCAGAGAGAGAGAGAGAGGAAGGGAGGGGAGGGGGCCGCTCACAGTCATCCCCTAGCGACCCTCAGCAACCCCCCTCCGCGCGTGCGCCAGCGTTTTTGTCAACTGATCTGACCAACTAACCGAATAACGGCTGCAACCATAATAGGACATGGACGCCGCCTCGCCTCACGGGATGCGGTGATGATGCACAAGAGTCACGGATTTCGGCACGTAAACGCGGAGGGGCGGGGCCACATCACGGCATCGCAGCATTCCAGTTTTTCATAGGTTGATGGAGTAGACGGGATTTTCATATATAAAAACAACTGCGTGCGGTACGTGCGGCTCCGCTCTCAGCTGGTGTATAAGACGAGTTACAGGAGAAAAGGAGGAGGCACTGCCGCAAACACCGACTGCTGCAGCTCACCGAGGGTCTCCTTTGTCCTGGGAGTCACGACAGGTAAGTCCCAGTTTATTATCCGGGTTGTGATGCAAGGATTTGAGGTTTTTTTTTGGGACACGCCGGGGTGGGAAAAATCTACTGCCTGTTCCAGTTTGACCGAGATTACAGACGGAGAAAGAGCTTAATCGACAAAAATGAACATCTACTTATTTCATTTACTTCATAGCTTCAAACGTGTTCACCAAAATGCATGTTATTGATTACTGGATTTTGGTTTTCTGATGGGAAAGTGAGGAAGGGTAAGCGGCCGTGCCCTGCATGGCGGAGCCGGCTGGTACCACGGACAGCGCCTATATTGAGGTTTGTTCCTTTTCCTGCAGCTCTCAGCGCCGGCGGGCGGGGCCTGCGAAGCTTTTAACCACCACCTGAAGATATCAGCTCCTTTCTGCGGCTCCCATTTGGAGTAACAATCTACCCGGTGATCATCCAGCTTAATTTCAGAAGATGGAGGGACAGGCAAGTAATTCATTTCTTACCTCACAGTTTTTTTGTTGTGACCCACATTTCCTGTTATTTAAAAAGGGAAATGTAACCGTGGATCATCTTTACAAGAGTTGGCTTGAGTAGTGATCTCTGAGTAATGCATGTGTAGTGAGTGTTTCTATATAAAGTCAGTGTCTGAGCGGAGCAGTGTGGGCGGCATGAGCCTGTATGGATGCCATAATAGCTCCATGAGTCACCCATGAGCACTGCAGATGTGTGTTAAGTGCCAGAGAAACATCATGTACTCTGCATGTTTGTGATGGTTTTCAGTGCTTGATTGTCAATGTTGTGCATGTAGGTCTGAGAGAGAGAGAGAGAGAACATGCCACCTGTGTTTGACTCATGTTCCTTCTGTAGATGTGTGAGGACCAAATGAGACTTAACGATTTTCTACTCCTAATTTCTTCCCGCTATTTGGATCATGATCATTATAATGACCATCATGTTTGTTTTTGGATGAGGATCATGTGAAATGTAGATGAAATGATCCCAAATTTAGACATTTTAATTGGCTACAATGGAGTTTAGTACAAGAAAAATGTCAGCAATACAAAGTATACACAGATCTTTGTTGAGGCAGTTTCCAATTTCTTCAACTGCCGTGGAAAACAGAAAATAAAGCAGCTCTAAGACCTTTATGCTCCTGAGGAATCACACTCATCTTTGCTTTTAGTTCCCTGCCACATGTTCGCATCCCTCCTCCAGGGTTTGCTTAATGGACCTGTAGGAAATGAGGAAAATCATTAACCGGCAAAGTAGATGAAGCGGGTGGAGCAAAGCAGGGACAACAGAAAATTAAATTATGGTCAGTTTTTTCCAGAATACAGGTAAACATCTGGAATCCATCACCACAGACTTATGGCATTAATAGTGGCCCAAAGAGTTTATCACAAGATAAGCAACAAACATTCTTAAAATAAATTAAATCAATTCTACATTTAAGCTCTCGGTCAGTGATTATCAGTGTCCAAACAAAGTCCCTTCGATGTAGAATAATGAGGTTTTTATTGTTTTGGCCTTGTTTACCCTTTAAAAAACAGGAGAAAAAAGAGTTAAATTTCCAAAGAAAATCAGTAAAACAAGCTTTTATTAGTTTAGCTTTACTTATGTTTGACTCAACAACTGCTGATTGTGTTTTTACTGCTCAGCTGATTCACCAGTAAAGTCTGTTCAGCAATCAGGGAAAAAGTTGTGCACCAAAAAAACAAAACACCCTGCGTTTG
The DNA here is from genome assembly GCF_021018895.1 of Seriola aureovittata. Taxonomy (NCBI): domain Eukaryota; kingdom Metazoa; phylum Chordata; class Actinopteri; order Carangiformes; family Carangidae; genus Seriola; species Seriola aureovittata. The sequence goes on from NC_079379.1 coordinate 4,978,320, forward strand.
GGGTGAAACTCACAACACAAGGTCAAATTCAGTGGTGAACAAACTCAGCAAGATGACCTTGAATTGTGTGTGTGCGTGTGTGTGTGCGTGTGCGTGTGTGTGTGTGTGTGTGTGTGTGTGTGTGTGTGTGTGTGTGTGTGTGTGTGTGTGTGTTTCCTCACAAGCTCACAAGTTTAGTAGCTTAGGTATTTGCGTTGCTCATGTCTGGGTGTGTACAGTAGTGTCCCTGAAGGACGTCCTGGCCGCTCGTGCAAGATATTTACCAGCTTATCAATATGCAGCCGCTAATGTTATTGAATGAATCAACAAAACAGATCAATACATTTACCCTTCTTCCTAAAGCTTCACTCCAGAGTTGAGTTGATTGGCACGTTAAAGAGAAATGGCCGGCTCAGTGCAGATGTAGGTCAGATGTATATTCGTGTGTGTGTTGCTGTATAGGAGCAAGCGGGCTGCTCATGTTAATGAGACCCTGGTGCGTGCATGTGAGTGCTTCGGCTACTTTCAGCCTGTGTCAATAAAACTGTCACCTCCAGGGCGTTGCCATGGAGACGAAGGAAGGAGGGAGGGGGGCAATGGAGCGATGGGGACACTCTCGGATGGATGGAGAGAGGCTGAGAGCTTCAGGCGGACAAAAGTAAACATTGTCTTTTAAAATGAGGGAAGACGGAAGATGTTCCAAGATAAAGTCTGAGTGTGGAGTTTGAGAGAGACGATGAGATGAGTCACAGCCGTCACAGCCGTCATCTGATCGTTACATACAGTAGTTTCACCTGTGACACCCGCAAGTGTGTGACTGTGTTTCTGGTGTTTCCATGTGCACGCAGCAAAATAGTCTCGTATGTTTTGTCAAATCCGAGCTTTAAAGCAGGTTGGATTTGTTTTGTGAGGGCACATGCTGGCATTATGACACAGGTTGCCATAGTAACGCAGCATCTGTTCAGCAAATCTGCATACTGCAACAGGCTACTGACACAGAAGTTTGCTGCTTATTCAGTGGGTTTTCTTGGAGGTTGATTGTATATTATGCCTTATGAAATATTCTCAGATGGTATTCTTAGATTTATTAATATTTTTATCCTGTTTCTTCTCTTCTTTAAACAATAATTGACATAAAATCTTTGTCATGTGTGGATCAATAAGAGTAAAATGAAATCCAGTCAGAAGAGTCAGATTGATCTGAATTATGCAAAAAAAAAACACACAAAAAGAATATATCAAATATAAAAAAAATATCCAACATCCTTAAGATTTGTTGGCAAAATGCAGATTTATAAATTAAACTGGGAACTAAGAGCTAAGACAAACATAAGCTTGTGTGATAACATTTTTCGCAACAGGATTTTCAGTCCTATATGTCAAAGTGTAACTAAAGAGCAGCTGTATGTGTTTGACCTACAAAGACTTCTTATTGATTATTATCTGATACGTTTTGGGTGTGGTCATGTGACCAATGATTTCTACTGAGTCACTGTGACTTGACAGAAAAAGAAAAAAAAAAAAACAGAGAAAGACACAGTTGACGAGGGAGACAGTGAGAAAGAGGAAGGTGAACTTCAGGGAGAATATAGCAGGAGGTGTGTGTGTGTGTGTGTGTGTGTGTGTGTGTGTGTGTGTGTGTGTGTGTGTGTGTGTGTGTGTGTGTGTGGTATAAGGGTACCATGAGGCACCACAATGATTTTCACTTTGGTCTGACGCCGTGCTCGGGGCTCTTGTCTTTCTGTCTCAGTTAATTAACTTTTAATTTAAGTGATGGTGATGATTTCAGACAGATGATGAAGGATCAGTTCCTTCTTGTCTGAAAGGTTGAAGCCACAAATATTAAGATGTTGCCCATAGAAACTCATTCAAAAGCATAACTCTATTGTTAGGTAATGTTGTAAAACTGGTCATACTTCAGTACTGATCACGTGTTTTTTTTTTACCTTAATGACAAAACATTGTCTGTAAAAGCAGCAAACTCTTTGACATTGACTTTTATGAATTCATGAGTAGCAGTTAAAGGGAAAATCCACAGATTTTCCACATGAAGTTCAGTTCAGTCATTATGAGGAGTAGCTTGCTCCTGTGTCTGTGAACACACTTGTATTATGTCTCCTTAGATCATGATCATTTCAGTTTGGGCTTAGAGACAACAAGGCTGCAACACTGAGCCTGCATCACAGACTGGTTGATAAAAGACATGAGCATCTGCCAGGCAGTGGAGGTCTAAAGAAACATGTTATTGATTGTTGCATTATGGAATTTTTTTAGGATGTAAAACCTTGATCTTTGGACCCATACTCAGGATTAAAACTGAGGATAAAGCTCTGCTGCATTGATTTATTTTAAATGTGTCACTTGCAATCTCCAGACTTTGTGGACATGTAATACTAAATTCATTGAGTCAAACTTCAATACTGAAACTAAGCAATTTGTTAATTTGTTTTTCACATGTCCTTATTCTGACAAGACAAAAATATATCACATAGTCCTGGATAAAGACCACATTTCTGTTTTCCAGTACACATTTGTAGGAACTACACATAAACGTAAGTTAAATAATCATAATCATCAATTCTTTCACCTGTGTTATGACTTTAGTATTATAATATGATCACAGACTATCATGATAATATTGATAATATTCTTCATAGTTTCATTGTATTTCAGTTGCACCATACATCAGTACTGACCTGGTTCCATATGCTCTAAGAGTGACTTCCACTACAGCAGCAATGTTACTATTATGTCTAAAATGTGTTCAATATTGCATTATTATATATATTTTCAAAATCCCATTCAAACTTACAGATGGGAAAAATCTGTGGCCTGTGGCTTATAATTTAACATCTGTTCCATTTAGAGGATCCAGCAGATGCAGGATCATGGTGGAAGACATTGGCTTTTAAAATATAATATTGTAAATATTTAAAAAGAAAAGAAAAGGAGAAAAAAAAGGCAAAAAATAATGAAGCCTCTAAAGAAAAAAGTCCATCTTATACTTCTCATTTTAAACACTGAGAAACACAACAAGTGCAGCAGAATCCTCGTCCGACCGTTTGCAGACACACCCTCAGAGAAGCAGAGGCTTTCAGTCAGTGTGGGTCCATCAGATTATTGACTGCTCCTAAATGTCACCTAAATCCTCAGGGAATGTATGCAAACTAAAAAGAGCAGATTTCATTAACCTTGAAAGCTGGAAAGGCTGAAAAAACATCCTGGTTTACAGAGGTTTGACTGAGTGAGTGAACGATTCTTAAACTGGAATAAAAAAGACTTTTGACAGCAAAGAAGATGGAAACTGTTCAGCACAGATGCAGGACTAGATAGACGTTTGCTTAAAGAAAGACCTTGAAGGTTGAAACGTGGCCTCATTACATTTTTGTGAGCTTGCAATATTCAATGTGCCGACTACCTCTATTGCCTGAGAAACGATTCTTCACAAGTTTACAGTACGTCGATGCAGAAACCACAAGTCACTCTGAATAGGAAGTGAAATGGAGTTCCTGTAATATGATTTCAAGGACAACAAAACCATATAAAAGATGGCTGCATAAAGGCAGATAGAAGGATTAATAAATGGATAAAAATAATGCAGTTTAATGACATTCCCTCCTCTGTATTTTGTATCTTTACATGTTTATTAATTCATTTAAAGAATGTTTTACATGTCAAATTAAATCTGGCATTAGACTGACATTGAATTTCGGTCACCTGACGTCACAACCTACATTCAGCTACATATCAATAAGTTTGTGGATACTTAGCGTCTTGTTTTCAAAAAGCAGACTGAAAGTCAAACGCTGTTTAAACCAATTAGAGCTGCAGGAGAGACGCTCAGCTTCTCCGTAATGAAGCCATTGGAGGTTTTATTCTATATAAGATCTATCTTGCTACCAATTCCTTCATTTTCTAACCTCTTCATCCTGTTCAGGGTCATGTGGAGTGGAGTCTATACCAGCATGCAATGGGTGGTACATGGAATTCACTATGGATGAGTCACCAGTCTATCACAGGGCATCATGGGTAAAATTAGTCAGTAAAAGCCAAAGTTCATTAATCACCTCTTAATTGATCCCACATTAGAGATTCAGGTCATGCCGGGTCACAGCAGTAGAAACTAGGCCACTGTGTCTTTGCTTCTGCTGATCTTTGTGTTTCAGCTCACATTCAGTGATAAAGAGACTCGCTGCTGACGAGGCAGAATGTTGCTGCTGTTATCTGAGACGGTATAGAGACCTGGCTGGGCCTCAGGTGATCCACTGCCCTTGGTACAACAATAACAACAGAGCGAGGTCAGGCAATATTAGCATAGACTGCATTTCTCAGGCAGGAATCGAGGGGCGCTGGTTACAGAGGACCAATCAGACGAGGAGATAGAAACATGCACAGGAAATGATATAAAGGTCAAAGCGGATTATTCAGAAGAGGGATCTGAAACTGCTGCGTGTGTCTGCTGAGAATCTTCGGAGGATTACATTTTTATGTTGTGGTGTTTAGTTGAAGCTGATGGTCAGAACATAGGTACCGTTTCAGACCTTAGATCAGCAACTTTTGATCTGACCTTGGTACTGTAAGCATGGAGGTCAGATGTCACGGTCATTGTGTGCTAAAAATATTTATTCAACACCAGAAATAAAGAAACAGGGTGGACAGGGTGACCTTTCTTTTGGAACTTTCACCTTAATTTTCTTCTTTACAAACATCTCAGAAAATTCCCATGAAAGCCTCAAACTGAACCAATGCGCAAAGAGGTCAGTCATGACACAACAAAGAGGCGTCTTTACATGTGAAAATAATGGATGAGGTCGAGAGTACGAAGGTCAACGCTTGTGGTCACTGTGACATCACAGGACAATACAGTGTCACTGCTTCAGTCGATGTGTAATCAGCTTATGTATTGAATTTCACCTGCATTTAGCTGATTTATGATCAGGGAAGAAAAACAGTCGTTAACAGATTTGATCACAGAGATGCTGCTCTGCTGTACCCAACTGAGACTGTTTAATTCAATTGTCTGTTTCTATAGAAGAAAAATTCAATTTTTTTAATTCAATTTGCAAAATGTTGTGTGTGTGTGTTTTAAAAGTTTTATTTGTGATTGTTTCACATGATATTTAGTTGTTAACTTGCAGAGATATTTAAATGTATGACATAAATCGCATTGAGAGATGTAACAGTAGCCGTGTCAGTAATGATGTGGGGCGTATTTATGTGTATTCTGAGCATGAGTTCACTGTTTGACACTTGATATTGTTTATGTGTTTGTGCGTCACTGCATCACTGACCTGTCTGCCGCCAGCATCGTGGTTTTATTGCATCTGTCTGCTGGCGGCAGTGATTTAAAATCCTATTACGAGCTCAGATTTTATATTTGTTTTGCTTTTCTCTCTTTGTCTCCTTAACTCCACCCGCCCTTTCCACATTCATCTCCATTTCCTGTTTGCTTTCTCCCTTCTTCTTCTCCTTGTCTTCCTCCTGTCCGTTCTTTTCTGTATCACTCCAGGAAAAGCAAGTCACAGGTTATCTCCTGTTCTCCATGGGCACCGCCGTCATCGGCTCTCTGCAGTTTGGTTACAACACAGGAGTCATCAATGCTCCCGAGCAGGTATGTGACAGCAGTGTGTGTGTGTGTGTGTGTGTGTGTGTGAACCAAAACAAACCTCAGAGAAAAGAAAGAAGGAGATCTGCTGTAGGTGAGTCAGCTCTCTCTGGATGGAGAACTGACAGTTTGAATTTGTCTCTTATCTCTTGATCCCTATGTGACAGTTTGCACAGAAACAACCACGCTTTACACCAAGATTTGATCTGGGCTGTCTACATGTCTCAGTCAGTTCAGATAGGAGAGTCATCTCTGCTGTAGGACTATTAACTTCTTAACCCTGTGCAGATTTATTTTGGGATATTTTAGTACAAAGAAGGTGGAGCTTTTCACGCCTACCTTGACTTAGTTAAGAAAGAAAAAAGACCACAACTAGCTTATTTTGTTACACTTACACAGTGTCAAAATCAGTGACAACAGGATCACAACAATGTAATTTATTGTTCACTGGAATACTGGATACCAGATACCAAATATATTTTGGGAAATTTGATACCCTCTACCTGGGATTTGCCTATTGTAGCATAAAGCTAAGCGAAGCAGGGGGAAACAGCTAGTGTACAACAACTCTAAAGCTCACTAATTAGCAGGTCCTAGCTTGTTTGTTTTAAGCTTTTCAAGCACAGAACTGGGAAAACGAAAATATGTGTATGTAGGGGAGTTACATGCTGCAGTATTTTCTTGACAAGCTATAGAGAGAGCCACACTTGCTGTTTCCCGCCTCTTTTAGTCTATATGCTAAGCTAAGTAAAATAGCTTCTGGCTGCAGCTCTGTATTTAACGCAGACATGGATCTTCTCAACTAAACCTCAGACAGAAAGCAAAAGTATATTTGTATTTAACTACTGAAAATATTCCAATATTATTCATCAATTGCTTTAAATAGAGTTCCTGCTTCTACTCTTCCCTTCATTTACATGTATCTCCCCATCTGCCCCTGCTTTCAGAGACTGCGTTCCTTCTTCAACAACACCTGGGTGGAGCGCTATGGTGTGCCCATCAGCCCGGGGGTCTGCACCATGGTCTGGAGCGTGGCGGTCGCCATCTTTAGTGTGGGCGGTATGGTGGGCTCCTTCAGTGTGGGTGTCATGGCAAACCGATTTGGCAGGTAGGATGGGACATTTTTTGGGTAGAGCCAGCTGACATGCAAACTTATGACTCAGGGAAACAAATCTACTCATTTGAATCATAATGTCTGTATAATACATAGGTCAAAGTTATGGGATGTGTCTTAATCCCCAGCTATTTTTTTTGGACATAATCAACATCAGGACAGAAGCCCAATTCTTTACTCTGAGTGTTTTTCTTTTTCCCTTTTAATGGCTCTGTGTATTTCCTGTGTGGTTCAGCTGAGCCATCACAAGCCATTACCCTTAATGGAGTTTATGAAAAGAGTGTATCTTGAGACCACTGCTCGGCTCTAATGTTCCCTGGAGTTGTTCCTTCATTTCTCTATTTGCCTTGTTTTAGCCTTCATCTCAGACCACAGAGACTGATGTTGTTTTTTTCCCACAATTCTTTGCACATTTGAAATTTGAATGAAATTGACAAAAAAATTTAGATTTCTAGATTTAGACATTTATGTTCATATCAGATTAACCAAACAATATATATTTTGGTGATTAGTTATCTATAGCTGTGTTGGAAGGCACAGTTTTTAACTTTGGCTGTTTCCCTGTGTTTTACTTTTTATGCCAAGCTAAGCTAACCGCCTCCTGGTTGTAGCTCCATACTCAACACACAGATGTGAGACTGGTAAATCTAAAACAGTCATTCAAAAACACTGTGGATGTGAATCGACCTTTGGTCTGCCGACTGTCCTTTTATAGATGGTTTCACCAAACCCGCCTTGCCTCTTGTTGTTGACGTTTTGGTTCTGTTGTATTAAGAAAACAAAAATCCACATTGTCATCTTCCTCCTCCTTCTCCGCCTCCTCCTCAGACGTCGCTCCATGTTCCTGGTGAACTCTCTGGCGGTCATCGGTGGCCTCCTCATGGGCTTCTCCACCATCTGCTCCTCCTATGAGATGGTGATCGCCGGCCGCCTGGTCATCGGCCTCTTCTGCGGTCTCTTTACCGGCCTGACTCCCATGTATGTGGGTGAGGTGTCACCCACTCCCCTCAGAGGAGCTTTCGGCACACTGCACCAGCTCGGTGTGGTGGTGGGCATCCTGATCGCTCAGGTCAGCGCCAGGCTTCCAAACAAAGCTCAGATTTAACAAGATTTACTTGACATGATCAAACAGTATTATGTTTTTGATAGAGCTGGTAATTGTATTTAACTTTTTAGTGAGTGTTGTTGTAAATAAGACCCTGCTGTTTTGATCTCTGGTGTTTAGGTCTTTGGTCTGGAGGCTCTGCTGGGCTCTGACAAGCTGTGGCCCCTGCTGTTGGCCCTCACTGTGGCCCCTGCTGTGCTGCAGTGCATCCTGCTGCCCTTCTGTCCCGAGAGCCCCCGCTTCCTGCTCATCAACCTCAAAAAGGAGGAACAGGCACGCAAAGGTACACACCGATACTGCTACAGTACTACTGCTACTATCATCTGGCGATGATACTGATGACTTCACCGATGATACTACTGATTCTACCGATGGCAGATCAATGAGAAAGCGAGAGGGAGCAACAGATACAGAGGGGTGAGATGAGAAGAGTCAGGATGATGTTTAAGCGTGGAGAGAAGAGTTCTTGAACAGACAGAAGGTTTTGGCATCTGTTCAACACACAGCCTGTCGACTCTGAGGCACTGACCCATTTCTCCTTCGCACCTCTCGTCTGACACTAACACAAACAATCACAAGGTTCAGGCTGCGCGGTTAAAGCTGCAGCTGGATGATGATGATGTCTTGATTATCAGAACAGTGTCACATCTGCTGAAGAGTTACGCAAACTCATAGTTTCTGTGAGGCTTTAAAACAAACCTTGTAAAACTCTGAACTCTGAAGTGACATGTTCTGTTTCTGCTGACAGCGCTGGTGCGTCTGCGCGGCAGTGAGGACGTGAGTAAAGACCTGCAGGAGATGAAGGAGGAGAGCGCCAAGATGGCCATGGAGAAGAAGGTGACCATCCTTGAGCTCTTCCGCTCGTCGGCGTATCGACAGCCCCTTCTCATCGCCGTCATGCTGCAGCTCTCCCAACAGCTGTCAGGGATCAATGCTGTGAGTCAGCAACAGGCAGCATGCTCACACACACACACACACACACACACACACACACACACACACACCACACACACACACACACACACACACACACACACACACACACACACATGCTCGTACACACAAGTTTATTATTTATTGTTTGGATCTTACCTTGTGTTGCATGTGAAAACTAGAATTACCGCCTCGTGGTTGTATCCCTCCACTACTTTTAGATTACATTCCTGTATATCCAGAGTCATGCAGTGTATAGTCTTTTGTAGTTTGTACTTTTATAGTGTTTTGAGAGGTCACACTGACCTTGACCTTTGACCTTTCTCTACCAAAGAGATTTGAAGGGACTCCCTTGAGGAGTTTTCAAGATGTTGCGTTCACAAAGGCCAAAATCCTGTTTTTTGAGGTAACCGTGACCTTGACCTTTGACGCAAAGGTGAAAGCCTTTAGCCACCAAAATCTTAATCTTCTAATCAGTTCTAAACAGGTCGACATTGAGTCCAGGTGAATGTTTTTTCCAAATTTGATTAAATTCCCTGAATTCGTGACAGAGATATTGTGTTCACAAGGCCAAAACTGTGTTTTGTGAGGTCACTGTAACCTTTGACCTTTGACCTTTGATCACCACAATCTAATTAATTTATCCTTGAGTCCAAGTGAGTATTTGTGCCAAATTTAAAGAAGTTCCTTCAAGCTATTACAACCAGAAAACCACATGGCTCTGGCTCTTGCCGGCGTAAATGCAGAAAAACACACACAATATAATCATGTACACTACATATAACAGTTAAAGCAATAATCGCACTTTATTAGGATAGAATGAATGTTTGTTTATATTATTACAAGATATTTAATAAGTGATCCCTCGTTTCCTTTTTGTCCATCCTCTCTGCCCCATCAGGTGTTCTACTACTCCACAGGGATCTTTGACTCGGCCGGTGTGAAGCAGCCCATCTACGCCACCATCGGAGCCGGCATCGTCAACACCATCTTCACCATTGTTTCTGTGAGTGCTCCGTCACTGTTCACCTTTGTTCCCGCGTGTGTTTGTTGTGTGCATTCAGCAGCGCATCACTCTCTGTCCTTTCTCTGTCCGTCCTCCAGCTCTTCCTGGTGGAGAAGGCAGGACGAAGGTCTCTGCACCTCCTGGGATTGGGAGGGATGGCGATCAGCGCTGTGCTCATGACCGTCTCCCTCCTGCTGGTGAGTTTGGGTGCTGTCACGAGGGTTGAGGAGGGAATGGTCTGCGGTGCCAGCCTAGGGTTTTTTCATTGAAATCATACAACTATGCGCACATAATATATAAACAAATACCATTTATTCTGTAATAGGACTTTGGTTTCAGCTACTTTGGAATGGCAAAATATGACTGAAACAATTAGCATATCATCAGTTATTGAAGAATAAAGGACAGTGTGTGCAGGATCACAGTAACATGGTGTTGCATCACATTTATTAGATCAGAATAATCCCCTTGTATCAGCTTTATGGACAATTTTGGGCTTAAGACTAGAAATAAGACTAGATGAAAGGCTTGTGTTTGGTGACCTCCAGTGGTGCCACCTTGCTACAGTGATGTACAGCACTGTGTAAAGGTTTTAGGCACTAAAAGTAAAGTGAGGATGCTTTCAAAAATAGTTTTTGCATTATGAATCTGGGACCGATCAGATGCCTCCTGATGGTACTGAGTGATGGAAAAGAATCTAAATCTAAATTGTCTAAATCTTTTCCACAGTACTTTTTACAAATAAAAAAATCCACAAACTTCCACTGCAAACATAGTAGTTCACCAGAACTGTGCTCAGCTTTAAACTTGCTCATCAAGCATCTGTAGCCATGGCGACACTGCGGGAGAACTGTGACCACAGTAAATGTATTCAGTAGGAATATGGTTACACTTTTAACCATATGAACAATTAATTAATTAAGTTCTCTTTTTACTTACTTTAATGTCCAAATTCTGCAGAAGAATTTCTGAAAGCTCAGGTAAAGCTACAGTATTGATTGTTTTGGCCACAAATGAAGTTGAACGTGTCAGCAAACAGAAGCCTATTAACACATCCAGCAGACACAAAGCAGCATTCACTTTCAGTTGGAGCTGTGTTTAGCTCCGCTTTGGTCTCCACCAGCTCCTCAGGGAAATTTGTGGCTCTATAGCTGCTAAATTCTCCACTTTGTTCACCAGCGAGTCGCTGACTTTGTCCGTCTGTCACTTGTTGATGGGCAGTCGTGTAGTGTCAGAGCTTTTCTCTGAAAACAGCTGCTGGAAATGAGAATACAGGCCATCAAACCAAAGCAATGAGCCAAAAGAAGGTAAAACCATCTCGAACTACAGTCAGGCGATAATTCTCAATGGGTTCATTAGTACGAGTGACACTTTTCACACATTACACATTATCATGTGACCCAACATTCCTATAAAACAACTGAAACTCAGAATTATGACCTTTTGCCAGAACTTTGCGATTGATCTTAAAACTCTGGATCTCATCTTCCATAGTGTTCATCGCCTGCCCAACAAAGTAATACATAAAAACATCCTGTGTTGTATGCAGTACATCGAATAAATGTATTTTTGCTACAAGGTGCTACTGGCTCACATCATTAGATGTAGAGGGCACCGTACTCATTGTATGACTACAGCATGTTGTGAGTAAAGGTTAAGAATGACCTCAGAAAGTCAGAATTGTGACTATTCAACATTTCCTGTGTGTTGTGTCTCTCTCCCTCTGTCTGAGCAGAAGCACATTCCTGCTATGAGCATTGTGGCCATCATGGCTGTCATGATGTTTGTTGCCATGTTTGAACTGGGACCAGGTCCAATCCCGTGGTTCATTGTGGCCGAGCTGTTCTCCCAGGGGCCCCGCCCGGCGGCCATGGCTGTGGCCGGCTGCTGCAATTGGACGGCCAACTTCCTCGTTGGAATAAGCTTCCCCAAACTAGAGGTAAGGGAGGGGCAGTCGCCCGGGTTTGGACGAGTTAGGACCTGGTTTGGGTTTAGTTTTGACTGTTATCTTCTCTTCTTTTGCTTCTTTTACTTCTTTTATATAAAATCTTTAAATCAGACCATTTTAGATGTTTCTCTAGTTGTGTTTTTTATTTCCTTCTGTCCCTCTTTCTCTTTTCTTTTGTCTTTCACACTGGTGGAAAAAGTTTTCAGATCCTTTACTTAAGTTAAAGTACCAGTTCTAGAATGTAAAAATACTGCATTCAAAAATCTACTGAAGTAAAAGTATCAGAGGGGAAAGATAAAATGTCGTCTCTGATGATGTCTGCCTCTGTCTGACATTATTAGATTGTCAATAACGATGCATCGGTGCTTCAGCAGCATTTTGTTTGTTTCTATTCAGTTCACCTACTGTAGTCTGGTAAATCTTACTCCAGGGGTCCGGCCCCTCCAGAGAGTCACAAGATAAATCTGTGGTGATTTAATGGAAGTTCTGTTTTTAAAGATTTCACCTCTTTTCTCTAAGCTCTGATTCTTGTGAAAAAGTGGATCAGATTTTGTGTGAAAAGTCTGTTTTAACGAGAAAAATGCTTTTTATTAAAGGGTCAAAAGCCAAAAAGGTTTTGATTCACTGCATCTCATCTGAAAAGTAACTATAGCCCTTAAAATATATGTAATACAGTAAAAAGTAGAATACTTCCCTCTGTATTGTAGTGGAGTAGAGGTATACAGTAGAAGGAAATGGAAATACTCGTGTAAAGTACAACTACTATACAACTGCTGCAATAGTAGAGTAAATGTACTTAGTTACTTTCCACCACTTGTCTTTTACTTTTTCTTTGTATCTATTTCCTGTTTCACTGCCTTCTATCCTTCTTCAAGATCATTTAACATTTATAACATGAGAACTCTGAAGATGTAAAATCAATAATCTACAGAACCCTGACCATCTTCTCTTCCCTCCCCAGGAGCTGTGCGGGCCGTGGGTCTTCCTCATCTTCACCGCCTTCCTCATCATCTTTTTCATCTTCACCTTCATTAAAGTCCCGGAGACAAAGGGCAAGACCTTCGATGAGATCGCCCGCAGCTTCGGCGGCGCCCAGCCTCCCACTTCCTCGTCCATGGAGGACCCTCCCGCCAGCGCCAGCGCCGCCACAACAGTTCCCGCCTCTCCGGTGAAGGAGAAAGTCCCGCTGGTGGAGGGGCCGACAGTGACCCCGCCCCCCGTTGCTGAAAGCACACCTCTGGAGGAGAAATCAAAGCCGGCGGCACAGGAGAGCGTGTAGGATGTAGTTTTAATGGGTGAAGGAGGTTATAAATGAAGGAAGATTTCAAAACGCTGTAAATTGTTCATTATCACACCTCGGGAACACTAGAAACTACAGTACAAAACTTTCTGATAGATCTACTGACAGCATTATCAATTTATAGGCTTCTACCTTTTAAAAAGTCATGCTCTCTGCTTTCACTCCTTGGACTTTTCTTCTTATTCCTTCTTTTAAATCCTCCCTCCTTAACTGTGAAAGGGAAGCAGTCAAATGTACAACACCACAGGTTCAATCTACGGTACATTCCTAGGAATTCAGCCACACTCATTAGAAAGGGTGAGTCTTTCTCGAGACAGCTGTGTGTCTAGTCGGGACGACACACTTTTCCAGCACAGCACCACCGGCCGTGTTCATGGAAACTGGTACTAACAGGTGTGAGGTAGACGTCCAGGTGTAATGTCCTTCATTACAGACTAGAGGCAAAGTGTGTTGATAACGACGCAGCCTTTGTGCTGGTGTTTCCAGACACGTCGAGCGATGATGATGCACAGTTTTGTTTTTTAATTCACGTATTCCTGTGTTTAAAGTTCCCACAGGTGTTATAGTGGATATTGTAGTGCAATATAACTTTGTAGCTGTAGTTTCATCTAGTAATATGTGATTATGTTGGATCTGTTCATTCCTGTCATGTTTTAGGAAGTTTTCTCAAATCACAGGTCAAAGAAGGGATTTTTTTTTTTTTAATTCATGTTCTGCCTTTTAGCTGTTGATTATGAGCGGACTAATCAGAGAGCGTTTGAGAAATGCCAAAGTACTGAACTTTGATTAGCACCCAGAGAACAGATGTGACCTCACATCTGTTTCTTCTGGTTGTTGAATTCATCGTGTAGGATTAGCAGCAGCCGCAAGCCATGCCTACTTTATTAGTTTGTTAGCTCTGAAAGCCAGTTTGGTGGTTAAATCTGTAATTCACAAGTATTTAACTTTATTTAGTTGGATCACTCGTGTTGACAACCGCTGATCGTGGTGTTGTTCTCCTTTTCCTTGGATTCTCAGTGGAAGTTGGTGTAGAGTTCTGTATTTTATTCCAAAAAAACAAAATTTCCTCTTCACCCAGAGGAAAAAGTGGCAAAATCATGACGTTGGCTATAATTAATTTTAGACTTGCTAATGACTGTGGCATGTAGTCAAAAACACTAGCCGCATTTCCATTAACCTGCTTAATGCGCAATTTGAGATTGCAAACTAAAAGACAAGTCATGAAAACGTGAATTTAAAAAAAAACCTTGTAAAAAATTTATACAGTCACATGAAGTGGTTTTTTTAGACTAAATAGAAACACTTTTTCTGCATTTAGGTCACTGTAGATGACGTGAGTAGTCACATGACATCCAACAACATCGCAGACTATTATCTCCCAAATATCCCAGATATAAGGGGTTTGCCTTTCCGTCATTGCGTGCACCAGATGCCCTTGTCGCCTTCGATTAAATACTACAATCATCCCAACAATTAGCAGATGCTGGAAATCCGTCATCGTGTTTAATTGGAACGATATCACAGGAGAAAACTCAGCTTCATTCACATAACATCTCTCAGTGGAAACATAGACGATTTGCAATTGTTTTGCTTCTCTATTTTGCGCAAAACTGTGATGGAAACGCGGCTGCTGTTGGCTTGAGTTGTTTTACACTTGTAGATCACAGTAGGGTAACGTGCAATGTATATTTTTTTGTTGAAGAGAAAACTATGAGTATTTATTTACCTTAGAAATTGATTTTTGTATGAAGTATATATAATAAACTAAAGTTAACTTAGAATCATGATGCTTTCCAGACTAGCCTCGAGGTATGAAAAGTTGAAGGAGTCTGCAGTGAGCTTCGCCTGCAGTGGCGGAGTCAAACCTACATTACTTGAACTGCAGCTCAGAGATTTAGATGAAGCGGCAGAGAGAGTCTCACACTGTAAATCTCATTTGTTACTCTCTACTTAGACGCACTTTGATAATTAGATGAGCAGCAAAACGAGCATTAAAGCCACAATCACTGATGTAGAAGTCATCTTGCACAACAGCGCTTTATATCAAATTAACTTTCAAATAATAATTCAAAACTGTATTCACCTGAGCTATCGCTTTTATCTGGCCAAGCTGATATTAGAATAGATAAGAGTTGTATCAAATGTGCAATCAAGGTAGAATCTTCAGCGTAAACAATGTAGGAGTTCATAATGGGCAGAGAAGTGCTAATACTGTATAAACAACAGGTAAACAACATTTTAGCAGGGGAGCAGGTGTCTTCAATGGTTCCTGTTTGGTTAAAATAACTAATCAGGTTCATTAATTATTTTTTCAAAAATGTCAAAACTGTCTGCTCTGACTACTCAATTGTGCTGATCTCTATGAAAATCAGAGAATATTATTTGGAATCTATGTACTATGAGTTTCACATGTGAGTGTCGCTCCAAATGTATGACTACTCTGACTGACTGAGCAACACTACAGTGCGGAGCTTAAGAA
The DNA here is from genome assembly GCF_021018895.1 of Seriola aureovittata. Classification (NCBI taxonomy): domain Eukaryota; kingdom Metazoa; phylum Chordata; class Actinopteri; order Carangiformes; family Carangidae; genus Seriola; species Seriola aureovittata. The sequence goes on from NC_079379.1 coordinate 4,993,789, forward strand.
TGCTAGCTGTTCTGTCCATGTTTTTCGGGGCTGAAGCCCAGTGAAAAAGACAAAACCTTACAATATAAGATGCTTATATGAATATGAAACCTGGCATTCCTGCTAACAAATAAATGCTATGTTATGTAGCCAGTTGTCCTAGCTATAGATTAGTTATACCTGTTTAGCTAGCTAGCCAGTATCTATGTATCATCTGACATTCTGGGTGGTCAAGAGTGAAAGAAAACATTTAAAATATTTTTCTTTCATTCTTTGTCAAGACTTCCTTGTTTATTTCTTATCTGATGGCTAAGCTGGCAATCTTATTCTTCAAAAAGTGTGGTTCTTTCAATGGCTCACAAAGGGATCACTTTGAGAACAGAGGTTACAAATAAGTAACCACTAGGTTATTAATTCCACCCAATGAATTATAGAGCTTATTATTTTATGTAACGAAAATTGATTATTGCCTCTACAGATCTGAGCTGACAAGTCAAAGTTAATCATTTTTCCTGACAATGTGGACGTACAGTAAATTATACCATTTTGGGACAACTCTCAGATACATGTGTTGTTGCATGTGTTTCAGAATGACATGTTGTTTTGACCCAACACAAAGAATGTGTTCGAACACTTTTAAAGAAATCTGTTGTATGACTTGTAAAGCCTAAACACACTGAATGTGACTTGTGGCACGCCATTACAGTGAGTAACATATGTGTATTATTGCATAGCCTCCTAAATAGTCAGCTTTAAATCCTGCCAATTCCATGCACCACTAGTTCCTAAATAATAAAATCTAAAATGGTGCTGTAAACCGTATATTCTAACATGGAAACGCATATTTACATGATGATAAAATTAACAATGTTTCCTTCTTCATACACCACAAAAACATCATTGTTTTTGTGTTTGTCGGTGCTCTGACAAACCGACCGTTTCCATTGTGTTTCTGGCTTTATCTGTCAGGTCCAGACGCCGTCCACGTCGTGCCGCTTTGTCTGAAAAAGTCAGCCATTTGTAGCATTGTACCTTTACAGATTTATGTATTACCAACATTGTATAGTATGTGTGGTGTATAAATGTATGACACAAAGTATATTTTCTATATTCTGTCGTGATCTTGTGAATTCTTGTAGTTGGAAAAAGCTATTTTCACCCATGCTGCACTTGAAGAACATATTTATTTATTTATGTATTATTGATCCTTTGGCTTGACTAGAAAAAATATTTATCTTGACAAGTAACATGAAACATGAAAATACGACCCTTTCTGACATTTTTCACTTGCTTTGGGAACTACAAGCCTGTAAGCCTGATGTGATGTGGGAGGTCTTGTTAAGATGCATATTTGGTCGATTATGGTCGGAGTCATGGCTTCGTTGTGTATTGCTGTATTTGATAGTGATGTACTGTGTTTGCACTGAAGGAGGCGTGTGGTGCACTCCCCTCATGGTAGTGTTTGGTGTTGTATTCGACCTCTCCTGTAACGGTCCAGCTTCTGTCTGTGGCTACACCCACACTGCTCCTTCAATATGGCACTAACACTGAACTTTGCCCAAACTCAGTCTAATATGGATACAAATACCTCCAAGATTCATGCTCATCACTGTCCCTTTTGACAGAGGATAAAAGTGAAAAAATAAATTGAGAATTGTGTTGAAAGTAGAGTATGAAGTGCTTAAAACATTTGACAGGAAGCCTAAATGTTCCTTTTGATGATGAATTTTGGTGCAGGCCTGTGGCCGATGCTGGGGTGTGGTCTAACCTACAACTTGTTTTCTTTGGTTCAAACCATTGTGGAGAAAATAATGCGATTTGTTGGAAGGTAAATCAGCTTTACAGTAGAATCAGGGATTGCAAATTGAACTAATACACTCACCTGCAGCTTTGTTGTATGCTACAATAGAGATTTGGTAATGTGTCAAACAGATAAGATATTTTTGCAGTTTGGACAAGTTGAAACAATCAGAAAAATCCCAAATTTTTTCGTTGTGTTTTACTGAACTAATAAAGTAAATAATCCAGAGTTCAGGCAAATTATTTGATGTGACTGCAGCCTAAGAGACATCTGTCTGACTGCAGCACGTCACAAAATATGTGAAAGGATGTGAAACAAATATATGGACCCAGGTGCACACTGCTCTTAACCATAGCCGCCTACTTTATGCACATGTACCGACTCAAAACCGTCCCCTCACTGTACAGTGATAGGAGACTATAAGTATTCATTTGTAAATATCTATTTTTTAAAAGAGCACTATTTCTATGTTGACTTGCACGGTCATAGGTCGTGTTTGGTTTATTTTTTCTTTTGGGGTGCACACATTGATTGTGTAGACAAGAGGAATAGACTGTGTTCCGCTACTGTCCTTCCTCTCATGTCTTCCTCATAAATCACAGCCATGTATTATTATTTTTTGTCTGTTTGCCTGATCAGATTACACTCAGAGCTGTTTGTGGTTGAGTTTTGTAACGGTTTTTGGCAGCCATATTATTGTTCTTTTCTGAATTCTTTGTCTTTAATAATGTTGCCATAGCGACTGCTGCCAACATTCTAAAACTCAGTTGCTTTTGAGTCATGTTACCTAGCAACAGTCAGGGAGTAAAATTCCAAACTTATATTTTTACAAGCTAATTTTTAACACAACAGCAGTCGATGTTTTCACCTTCAACTCAACAGAGAATTCAAATATAAATCTACGACTAAAAACAGCACCTTCTAAAACTGAATTTGTGCTGCTGATGAAATCTGCAAAATGTCCAAACCAGTGTATATGAAACCAGTGGCTCTGAAATTAATCATATAGTGTCACAGACTCTAATGTAACTGGAAGAAAAATGTCTCTTCAGCATGCTGTAGCTGCTGTGATCCTTGTTTTGTCTGTGTTTCTATGGGTTGTTTGGTCCTAACCTGTGTCTTATTGCTGTGTAAATAAATGTACTGACTGTATGTTTGGGTATCACGTACTGTAAGTCTGCTGTTTGTGCCTCTCTGCACCTCACACATACATATACTGTTATTCAATATGTGTGTGTTTGTGAGAAAGTTTCCTTTTGCCTCTGTAGATGAGATGAAGTCTCTGAAAACACTCCCTCAATCACTCATTCATTCAAAATTCCTTTTTACAGTAACACATTGTAGGATTTAAAACCTAAAGTGACATAAAACAATGTGTACATTTTACATGTAGGATTTGGACACTCGGATTAAACGGCAGATAGTGAATGTAGTGCAGTGAAGAGTGCTTTCAGACACATACAACCATCATTTATATGCTTTTCTATGTGGCAGCCAAAAACTAAGATAAGCCTGAGTCAGCTGGTATTTATGTGATGTTTTGGCATTTTGAAGGTACTGTTGATCAGTTTGGGGTGATTAACTGTAACTATGACTTCTGTAATGTGAGGGAAACCATTGAACACATGACTTCAAGGGAAAATATTCAGGCTTTTCAACATGGTCTTGTCAATGTGCTAGACCAGTGATGCACCCCGACTGTTTTTGTTTCACTTGTGTTTGTACTGTACATACCAGATATGATGTTGTTAAATAAAATATTCATCATGTAACAAGAATTTCTGTCTAAGATCTTTTTTCAATCTGAATTTAAGTTAAAGAAATTGAAGAAACAGCAGGCACCTTGGGAAACATCATTGACCACATAGCAATTAACTACAAATGTAATGGCATTATATTAAAATTAAAGGTGACACTCTCTAATAAGGGAACCTTAATTAGTTGTAACTAATGATTTTGTTAATTCCTAATAAGTCATTGACTAATGCTTTTTGAGTTGTAAGGCTGTAGAAAATACCTTTGAGTGGGCTTTAATCTTTATATTTGGTAATACTGCTGCTATAAATATTGGTGAGCCATTAATAAATGCTTCGTAAGTGAGTGGCCATACAGTCTAATTCAAGGGACTTCATTTTCATTTTCCACCAGGATTATTTTAACTTGGGTTTGGAGACTATTTTTTTGCCTTACAAACTGGGGTCAGGGGTTTGAGAGAGAAGGATGCTTGTATCTAACAAAACATGTTATCATCTTGCATTATGGGAAGTGTAGGATCTGGTGTTTTTGGAGTTTGTCCCATGCTAGGAAGTAAAAGTCAGAATATCTTGCTGAACCAATTTTGAGCATCCCGTGTGTTCATGTAATTAAGATTTTTGTACAATCTCACAGTCTTTTTGGGCATAAGGTAAATGATAAAACTCAAACTGAAGGTTATAACATCAGTAACAAAGCAATATTGATTGAGGCACATGTCCACTCCAGGACTGTATCTCTTTTATCCCTGAAATCTGATGTGTTGCATTATCTCACACTTGACTAGCAACAAATATGACAATTCTTTGAAGATATTGTTATTATTTGTACCATAGGAAAAAAGACTGATCATGGAATTTATCATAATTAAATACTTTTAACATCTTTGGACCATGTTGGAGAGTATCTAAAACAGTTTCTCCCTTTGACTACTGTGTTTTGTTGTAATAGAAAACAAACAATCTGTGCATATTTGGGGAGAAGGGGTTATAGAATCCTGCTCGGTGTCCCAGACCGGCTCGGTCCGGTCCTGGATGAAATAAACCGGGGGAGAGTGTCCCCCTCTCCCCGTCCTGCTGCTCCGTCATCCCGTCGCGCCGGAAAAGGCAGAGCAGCGGAAAAAGGAGGCGTTGCCCTCCAACAACACATCAGCTGCAAATTTATGCAAAACAGTAAAAGCACTGCTGCTGCTGCTGCTGCTGCTGCTGCTGGTGGAGGTGGTGGTGGAGGAGGTGGTGGTGCTGTTGCGGTCGTCCTGCAAAGAAGAAGAAAATAGCAACAACAAACATCACGTGAAGAGAAAGCTCCGGAGGCCGCGGAGTCGCTCGGAGTCGTTTTCCTGCCGGTGGCCGGTGCAGCAGGAGGCAGAAGACCCGGACCGGTGACGGTAAGGACGGACCGAGAGCCCCGTTAACGAGGCAGACAGCAGCAGCGCCTAGCGGGATGCTAGGAGGGGTAGCCTCCGGTGGATCCAGTGTTAACTGGTCTGAAACATGGACGGTAGCTAGCTAACATTAGCTGTGTGTGTGTGTCAGAGGATGGCTGCAGCTGAGGAGGAGGCGTTTTTAGGTTTTGGGGGGCTGAAGCTAGCAGACTGGTCGACCTGGGACAGGGTGGTGTGTGTGTTTGTGGGTGTGTGTGTGTTTGTGTGAGTGTGTGTGTGTGTGTGTGTGTGTATAAAGATACTGCAGGGATGAAAAGGCTATAAACACATACCAGACTTAGTGCAGGAGAAACTACAACTAAACAAATAAAATAAACAGTTTTTGTAGAAGCTCTGGACTAGGTCTGGACCAAGTTTTGTGGGTTTTTCAGTTTGATTATAAAAAATAAAAATACAACATATTAAAAAAAAAAAAGAAAAAAAATGTAGTGGATCAGTTGCATGTCATGTTATTTTTTTTTGCTGTGGCCCACCCAAGTAGATTTCCTCACCCACCTTAAAAACATTTTTATTTGTTGCTTTCAAAAGCCTGGTTGTAACTGCAGACTTGAGTGGGGAAGGATTTTACGTCTGCCGTGGTTCATTCAGGTGCAGTTTAAAGAATATTACAGATTAAAAAAAAAACTCATATCACTATATTATTTACATTACAGTAACATTTTTGAGGTAATTCAGTGTGTTGCTTTTCTGTGTGAACCAAGATGTAACAGGTCTATTTATCTGTAAAAGAACAAATCTGTCATCACAATTCTTTAGTATTCAACTTATCAAAAGCGTTTGTTTATTTTAAAAAACAAAACAACTATCAGCTGATTGATATTATAGAATGAAATACGTGTGACTAGTGATATATGCATTGGAACATTATCAACTTGCATTTGCAAATCTGACTATTTATTTATGAAAATATTTGAGAAGTTGTCTTGGATTTATTTGTAGATTTATGTACAGAGTGTTGAGTCTCTGTACACCTGGCTTCTCTGACATTTCACTGATGCTTTGTGAGAAAAGTCAGGCACTATTTATTGAACAAATTATTGTGTACATTTGAAAATTTTACAAATAAACATTTTTTTAGAAATGCTGCTAAGAAGTTGTTTGAAAATAACAATAATCAGTTGATGATTAATTGCTTTTCATTTTCATTGTAGTTCTGTCCCATGAACAAGTATGGCGGTTGACCTGAATTAAGGACAGTGTCTCCTGGCTGATACACGTTCACTGGTCTGTGTCTTACAGGCCTTTCTACAGGAAACAGGTGTTTGTCTCCTGGTGAAAATGTCAGAAGAAAACATCTGTTATTAATGTCAGTCTGAAGTTGTTGATGTCAGTGTGACCAGGAGTGTAGCAGCCAGAGCTAACATCAGCCCCTCAGTGAGGTATTGACTCACGGTGTGAGGGGGACGCTGTTTGTCAGGAACAGTGACGGGTGTTTTTTCATCAGCCGGTGAAAGTGTTTGACTCGTTGTTTGACTGATGGACACGTCTCATCTGTCTTCTCAGCAGCCATGGAGACGGATGGAGAGCAGAACCAGCAGGGGGCCTCAACCAATGGGAGCGCTCCGTCTGGGACCAGCTCCCGCCCCTCTCCCATGAACTCAATGTCTCTTTACGAAAGACAGGCTGTGCAGGTAGGGGTGTGTGTGTGTGTGTGTGTGTGTGTGTGTGTGTGTGTGTGTGTGTGTGTGTGTGTGTTTGTGTGTGTTTGTGTGTGCGTGTGCGCGCATGCCTGAACTATCGAAGGCTTTGTTTAGTTTGTGGACAGATAATTCAATTTCGCTAATTGTTAATTATTTTAATCAAAAATACCAAAACTTCACTGCATGCGATGGTTTCTTTCATCGTTTACAATGGTAAACTGTATATCTTCTGGTCGGACAAAATGTTACTTTTGAAGACATCATATTGGGCTTTACAACATTTTTCACTAAATGTTATTAATTAATGAATCAAGAAAATAATTGCCAGATTAATTGATAATAAATGTAATTTTTAATTGCAGGTCAAATTAGGCCTAAAAGCTTCTCTCCCTTAAGTTCATCAGTTAAATCAGTATTGAGAATAAATGTAATAAATCCAAGAAGGTAGTACAGGTTTAACAAGTGTGCAACATATAAAATAATAAAATCAGTGTTTTTTTTGTTTCTTTTTTTTTTAAAATCATTTTGGTATCTTTATATTTTCTGTGCTTATGCTGACTCATCAATCCGCTGTGTGATGACAGTTGTTACATGTGACTGATGGAAGATTTGCTCGTCAGCACAGTGACATTTAGATGAGGGTTCTACAGTTCATTTCTGCCCTGAGGTAATCCTAGTGGGTTAATCTGCTCTAATCAGTAATAAACAGCAATACATTTTACACAGGGTTTATTAACTTTTCTGCTCATTGTTAAACCTCATTTATCTATGTTGCTAATTGGATAAACAGACCAGCTGCTGCTTGTGTGACCAACAAACAGAGATGCTGCAGTTGTTGTTGTGGGTCTTGTTGAACCCGTTTGCTTTAGGTGCAGTGAGATCATTCAGCTCTTTGTGTTTTTATCGGGGATTGATGAAAACACTTCACCCACAAATACCACAACGACAGTGAAATATGTTTCCTCCATGTAAATTACCCCGTCAGGTTTTGTCTCTTGGTCTTACAGTAACTGTGCGTCTCTGTCTAATGGTCCAGTAACAAAGCTGAGACGCAGGAGGATTAGCAGTTGTAACTGCTGGACATTACAAACGTACTCACAGATTTCTAATCAGTGCACATAACCATGTGATTCAGGCCTAGATTTAAATAAATGAGACTTGGAGAGGCTTTTGGCTGCAGACAAAGATGAATGAATTTCATTTATTCATTTTAATATGGCCTCTTATTTCTAGAAGCAAAAACCTGGCTAACATGGTTTTATGAAAGCTTTGTTTGGTACAAGGCTTAATGCTGCATGCACATAAAAAAAAAATATATCTACAAAGTCTTTCCATGAGAAAAAAGCTTCACATGGCAAAAGACTGGGTTTGGATTTTTGTTGATGTGTGAACGCAGCTCGTTTTGTGTATAAGCCAGGGAGAGAAAGGACGTGCTTGTTTGTCTCTATAATTTGTGATTTATGTGTAAGCTGAGGGACAGGAAGTGATGGAGAGCGACTGAATTGGGGAGGTGAAGGAAGAGATTGAGTCTCTCTGTGCTGATGGAGGTTGTGTGTAATTTTCTCGGGCTTCTGTCACCCTGCACAGCCATCTGTCTTTGTCACCCTGCTCGCACTAATCCAGCCCGCCGCGCTCGCTTTCATCTTACAACTTATTACTATATGAGCCTCAGCTCATACATCAGGCAGCTGGCAGGAGGCTCAGCACCCTGCTACAGCGCCTATCCTTCCCTGCTTCCTCTGCCCTTGTTTCTCTTATTCCTCTTCTCTCTCAGTTTTCATGTTACTATACTTTTATTCTTTTCTAGTCCAACTTCTTTCATTCTTCCTTGCTTCCACTTCTTCTGATCAAATGTCCTCCTCTTTTCTACTGTCGTCTAACCTCTCTCTTCACTTGCTTTACTGCCCCTTCATTTTTCTTTTCTCTCCTCCTCCCTCCAGGCCCTGCAGGCGTTACAGAGGCAGCCCAATGCAGCTCAGTATTTCCAGCAGCTGATGCTGCAGCAGCAGATCAACAACGCCCAGCTGCAGAACCTGGCCGCTGTGCAACAGGTAAAGGTATATGCATAGTATACTGTCTCTAAACTGATGTCGAAGATTGTTTACAAATTGATTTATTCATGTAACCGTTACCACGTGCAAATCAGAAATAATGTCAGAGGCAGAGAACATAAGGCGGCCAGAGAAAAAGATTAAAATAATGAAAGAGACCAGCGGAATCACAGAACAAAACAAAATAACCGCAGCGTGCACCAGCGAGAGGAAGCTCTGCATAAAGAGCAAACTCTGGAAACCGCCAGAAAAAGATGTGAAAACCACGGGTGCAGTAGCTGCTGGACGGCTGTGGTTAGTCACCAAAACAAAGAGCCATGTGTGGCTTTAAACACATGGCAGCCTGTGTAAACATGTCACTGTGGATTTTGTTTGGAAGAAGATTGAAACCTAAAACTTCTCTTCTCTTGTCTTCTCTTGTCTTCTCTTGTCTTCTCTTCTCTTCTCTTCTCTTCTCTCTTGGTTTCACCTCACTTCAACTTCCTCTTCCCCTTCCCCTTCCTCCCAGGCCACTCTGGCTGCCAGTCGTCAGTCAAGTCCTTCCAGCAGCAGCTCGTCTCAGACCACCAGCACCACAGCTGTACGTTCCTTTCTCTGTTCTTTTTCTTTTTTTTTTTTTTTTGACTAAACAAAATTGTCTCCCTCCTCAGCTGCTTGACGGAGGACAATCGTGCAGAGACTCTTTTCATAAACTCCGTCTTTATTTGCTGAATCAAAGCCTGACGTTTCATGTCACGCCTTCATCTGGGGCCAAAGAGGACAAATGGGTTCATTCAGAGCAAATCAAACCAGCCAGAAGAGCAAGCAACAAAAAAAACATTCACAGTATAATTTCCAACAAATTGTATCAAATCAAAATGATCAAAGTTAAACTCAACCCCCCAAGGCTCTGCACTGCGATAGTGTGTTTGATTGATAAAGTTACACATTGTTATTTTTCAGGCCAGTGTAACATCTGGAGCAGGGTCCACAACCAGCAGCCGTCCTATGGGCGCCTCGGCAACATCCACAATCAGCCAGTCGGTGCTGCTGAGTGGGACAGCAGGAGGGCAGGGACAAATGTACCTGAGGGTGAGTTTCACATACAGTCAGCAAGTAAGTTTGGCCTCGGGCCAGTTATTTATTTTTTTCCTACTCCATCAGATGGCGGCCAGAACATAATCAAAGGCTAATTTAAGAAATTGATTGAAGTTGATTTGTCACTGTTAACATGTGGTCACAGTTACAGAAGTCTGTAAAGCAAGCAACGGAACGTTTGGAACTTCCTTTCAGAATATTTTCAGAATTAGAAACTGTCATTAGCTTGAAATCATAGAGTAAAAAAAAAAAAAAAGGACTTAGCTTCAGATGTAAGCTCAGAGTGAGCTGTTCAGCCGTCGCCATCTTGGCAGTACCTGACTTGCTTGTGGCAAACATACGCTCGCCCACCTGTCCCTCAAAGTGGCATGCCCTCATATATACATAACTTACCGTAATAAAATTTAATTGGGTGAGTTATATAAAAATTTGCCCCCTGTTCAATTGTCATGAAGGAGCAAATTAGCTATAGAGACCAAAACTGTTTTTGTACCAGGCTGTAAACATGTTTATTTCTGGGAGTCTATGAGGATTGACTTCCTTTTAGAGCCAGAGTCGACTGGTCAATAGAAGAAATGCAGTTTTTGGTACTTCGTTGTTGGCTTAGTTCTTCAGCCTCCGAGGTTGCCGCTTGCTCGAAATAAAAGCATTGCTGCAAAAAGGAACTTTCTCACACCTTTGATTTGTAGGCAAAATCGTTAAAGAGGAAGTGATTCTGTGGGTAACTGTTGTCGTCATCTATTTTAGCATCCTGGTTCTTGAATTTTTGTGTATAGATTTTCTATTTGGACATTACAGCTAAATGTGGGACTGTCAGTCTGATATTGTAGAATAAAAAAACAGAAAATCTGATTGTCAAAATAATCTGGTGGGCCAGTTTTGTATGTCCACTGACATACTGTTTTGTGAAGAGGGAAAAAGTAATAAACATTACAGTAGTTCCTTAAAGCAGAGGGGAAAGTTTAAAGGCTGATCTTATTGTGATTAAAGTCAAATCATTTCCTGACGAGCCGGTACCGAGGTCATACTTGACACCAGTGTTAGTTTAGTATTGGACTGTCCTGTTGTCCTGCAGGTTAACCGCTCCCTGAGGGCCCCCATCTCCTCACAGCTCATCTTCATGCCTGGCAGCACGGCAACTGCTGCCGTGGCAACCGTCACCCAGCAGCCACAGGCTCAGCAACAGCAGCAAGAGGTGACTCCAACCTCCTCTTCCAGCGGCCAATCAGACAATGATCAGGTTTGTGGAATGAGGGTGTGTGAAGAGTCCTAACCCCACCCCCCCCCCACCACCACCACCACCACCACCCCCGCCACCACCACCCCCGCCACCACCATGGAGTGCTGGTTTCACACAGGTTTTCCTCTCTGTCCCTTTCTCTAGGTGCAGAATCTAGCCATGCGAGGTGTGTCCAGTCCCAAAGGTGTCGGTGTTAAGACTGAAGCCCCAGAGAGGAGTGAGTCAGGTGAGGGAAGAAAGTGAAGGCAATCTGCTGGACTAGACATCTCCCTGATTGTAACAGCTGTGAATAGTGATGGATGAAAAGTGTAGAGCCAAGCTAGCTGCTCTGTGAGGCGCTGCTTTGAGCTGAATGCTAACTTCAGCTCACGAAGACCGTGCTAATTTGATGTTGTAGCAGGTGACCTTTGATGTTTACCATCTTAGTTTAGCATTGTAGCATGCCTAATTATGCTAATTATGCTAATTAGCATAATTAGTTGTAACTGAGTGTCTCTGCATCTTTCAGGATCATGTTTTGGTTTTTTGGCCTGTAACTTTTAATTCAATTCAATTAAATTACATTTTTTCCCCCAAATTTCTTCTACAACACAGAAATTCCAAAAACGTTGCAAAATAAGTTGAATTGCCGTGTCAAATAAAACATCTAAAGTAAAAGGACATATCTATAAAGTCGCCAAATCATAACATACATTATCTCAAGGCACTTTACTAGAGAGAAACCCAACAGCTCCCACAATGAGCAAACACTTGGTGTCAGTGGAGAGTTCAAACAGAAGGTGGGGGAGGAGACCAGGAACAGCTGTATTTACTGTTGACTGTTCATTTTTATAGTGAAAATGATAATAGTAATACCCACAGATATAATGATGTTATCAATAATAACAGCAGCAATTACCAATGATAAAAATAGAGAGGGGGGGTGTCACAAACTACAGTAGAGAGAAAATACAAAGTTAATGACATGCATTAGTATGATATGAATGCAGAGAGAGAGAGAGCGAGAGAGAGAGAGAGAGAGCACAGTGCATCATGGGACTACTTTACTGTTTCGGTTAAGTCTCACTGCTCTCATTGGTGTAATTTTCAGACGCTCCACGCAGCTGTTTTCAGTGAGAAGCAGAACACAGACAAAGTTAGTGTAAAAAGGAGCTTAAAGGAGTGTGGATGTTCATCAGGTGGACGGAAACACGTCTCCAGGTGAATTCCCGTGTTGCTGCGCGCTAGTTGGATGTATGAAAAGGCAAATGTTGGCTCAAATTAAAAGGTGCTAATGTGCTAGTGCTGCTTGTTCCTGCTCCAGGTTTAAATTTCATAACTGCTGCTGCTGTGTGTGTAACTTGTTTTTTTTCTGTTGTCTTTTTCCCAGCTGCCTACTCTCTGGTTCAGCCCTCCCACCAGTCAAACCCTCAGTCTCCCGCCAAGCCAAGCCAGCCTCAGCCCCAGCCCCCCCACATCAAAATCCCCACGTACCCTCAGCCCACCAACCTCAAAGCCCACCCCTCCTCTTCCTCTGTTGCCTCCTCCTCCTCCTCTTCCTCCAACTCCTCCATCCCTCTCTCCCAGCTGCTGCTCCACGGGACCCGGACCCTCACCACAGGAACCACAGCTCCCACAGCAGCACACACCCTGGTCCTAACGTCCAATGCGGCATCACAGCCGCACGGGTACCCAGTTGGCACGGCGACCATCAAACCGGCGGTCAATGCTCAGACTCTGGTGGTGCAGCCTCTACAGAAGACCTCACTCAGCGCCGAGAAATCGGGCCACGGCAACGGACCCATCCCCATCCAACCTAAAACTCTGCAGGGGCTTCGTCTGCCCCTCCAGCTGCCTTCTAGGAACCCCCCTCCCATCCTGCCTGCCCCACCACCATCCAGCAGCTCTGCCCAGCCTGCCCAGCCCCCTCAGCCGCCACACATCCCAGTCCAGATCGTGGGGGCCAGGCAGAGCACACTGGGAAACGCCCAGGCTCTGGCTCTGGCCCGGAGCAGCTGCAGCCAGGACGGAGCCGCCGTCCTCACCAGCTCTTCCAGCCTGCTCACCATGGTGGCTTCCATCGCTTCCAGGGAGGGCGGGGTTGTGGGCCGAGGGGTGGGGCTAAAGGCGCTTCAGTCACCGCAGGAGGCTCCCCCGTTGGCTCAGGTCTCTCAAGTGCACCCTCAGGCCAATCAGAGCTCTGGACAGAGTCAGAACGGACCCATAGCTTCAAGCCCTGCCTCCTCCCAATCCCCCACCATTTCCTCTCCCCCCACCTCGCTGTCTCGTTCCTCCCTCTCCCTCCCCCTGGTAACTGAAGAGCAGAGAGGAGCGTCAGCGGGTGTCACCACCAATGGAGACTCATCAGGAAGTCAGACACCACAGGTCAGCTGATCACTGTTTATTGGTCAATATTTCATACACTCCTTATTACACCGATGTGCATCTTCAATATCTCTACTGTTTTAATATGTGAATTTCACTTCCTCCACATGGACCACAGAGTCAACACAGCAAATAAGATACAGTTTGATTTCACAACAATTTAATATAATGGCAGTTTTTCTAATACAGTGGTATTTAAAGGAATAGTTAGACTAGTATCTGATTAGTAGCACTATGGATCATTGTTTTAATGGGTCCCTCTTGGTTTGTACTATGAACACTCACGGTATTGCACATGCACACATATGAGCAATGCAGCTGATGTGATACAGGTTTCAGGCTCTGTTAGTTTGTGGTAATGCACTGAGAAATGTAACAGTGCTTTCGCAAAGACGGTGAAGAAGAAGACATGCAAAATATGGCATTCCAAGCATTCCAAAGATGTTGTGGTTTTTGGTGAACTTTTGCTTGTTTACAACAAAACTCCACAGGAGACCTTCAATTATGGAGCAAGAGCCGTGAAGTGATTACCTGAGCTAGCCTTGCTCTGTGTGAAGCTGTGTCCCAGTTCAGGGGCCACATCTTTCAAAGACTGCATTTGAAGACCACGTCACAGCGGTGTGACTAGGCTTTCCTCATTTCGAAGGCTCCTTCATATGCATCCTTACACTGCACAAAGTACCCCAGAATCCAGAGATGTAGTTGCCCAGATATTTCAAACAATGACCCCATATATGATGCAATCTGGACTGGACATGCTCTGATCGCAGCATTGTAAGAAAAAAATCTCCAGATATGGTCCACATTCTTGCAAGAACCTAAAAAGGATATCTCCGGATTCTTGGGTTTTTGGCATACTTTCCCATGATTCCTTGTGCACCAGTGATGAATAATTTTTCATAAAGACAATATTGCAGAGGATTAATAGAAAGTCCTCTGTAGACCTGGCCGTCTCATTTTGATCTTAGCAGTCTTCGTAGGCCACGCCTTTGTTGAACAGGCCCTCGGAAAGGATGCTGCCCCTGAATTGGGACACAGATGTGAAGAAGTGTGGGCAATTAATTCCTAAGTCTGAGTCTTGTCATCACTGTGAGGTTGGGAAGTGCTGGGTGAAGATAAACTGTTGTTTGTCAAAATGCAGTTAACTCCTAAATCTGTGATGTTCTCTTGTCTTATGTTGTTTTCTCTCTTTTGTTCCACAACAACCTGAAGCACACTGTTCATTAGTATCTCTTGCTTCCACTGTTTGACCTCCTGGTACTCGGCGTGATCATTTCTAATACTTTTTTTTTTAGGGAAAGCAGATGACTGGTTCGCTGAAAAGGAAATCAGACTCAAACTCAGCCAATGATGCAGATGGCCCCTCCCCCCCACGGATCCAGCCTGTCAGAGATCACTCCTCTGTTCTCCCAACCAATCCCATTGAAGCAGGTAACGACAACAGAGACGCATGTAAATCTCCATAGTTGATGAATAATATAAGACTAATCTAACACACATCTTCCTCACCTCCCCACCAGTCTCTGCTGCTCCTCCTCCAGCCCCGCCCTCTCCCTCCCCAGTCCTGTCAGTGTCCCGTGGTGTATGTGGTCAGGGGGAGAGAGCTCCTCCTCCTCAAGCTGTAGTTAAACCTCATGTCCTTACACACCTCATAGAGGGCTTCGTCATCCAGGAAGGGGCAGAGCCTTTCCCTGTGAGTAAATGGGATTTGTAGTCTTTAATATCCCACACCTACACGACACACCTCCTCTGTATGATGCTGTTTTAGTGGTCACTGAGCTTTTTTTTTTTTCTGTTTATCAACAGGTATGTGGTCCAGTGAAGGACTCGGCCGGCGACGATTTAACCAATGACAGTCCGGACACTAACCAATCAGAGGCGGTTACCACTGCAACAGGTAACAGCTCTGAAATACTGCTGCCTTCCAGACATGTCTTTGGGTTGAAAATTGCTTTTAACGCTTCAAATTAGACCTCAAAGTGTGAAACATGGGTCCGGTTTCACAAAGACAGACTTTGACTGTCGCTCAGATAGAACAAATAGTCAGATTTCATATGGACGTATAAATTCATCCACTGCACAAAGCAGTTTAGTTCTTGACTGTCGTAAAATAGACTGTGGTACAATGCATTCTGGGTAAAGACTTTCTTCAATATAAAAGGAACTGCATCCATTGCTCAGCTCCATTTACCCAAGCAGACAATGTTTGTCTTTTGGAAGAATTCAACAGTTACAAGGTTTCACTTGTGAAATTCCGCAAAACCATAAAAAGAAAAATCTGATTTGGAAAAAAAAATGCTGCGGTCTCTTAAAAACTCTTTTCCTGTCTCGTGTTTCCCTGTTTTTTGTTGTTGGGTGGTACTGGTCAGTAGAGGTGTCATTGATTGTTACCACGGTAACATTGGTCTTAGGCCTGGATTAGCCTGGGGGTAAGGTGTCTAATGTTTTTGTCTTAAAATAAGTCAGTCTTTAGTCTTGTGAAACCGTCTCCCTTGCGTTAGACTGATCTGTGAGCAAAATTAAGACTGGCCTAACACTACAGACCAGTCTGAAATATCTTTGTGAAATCGGCCCATGGTCTTCGTTCTCATCTTTTTAAAGTTTCTGTAAACACTAAACAACTGTGCTTTAAAATTTGTAGAATCTGAAAAACTGTTGCAGCATCATATGATTAAAATCTCTCAAAACAGCCGTAATCAAAGGGAAAGGACGCAAGTTAAAGCTGTTAATTTGCTCTTCCAGCTGACTGTCCATACTAATTAGCTAGTTAACCTTTCCAAACATAATTAACATAACATGGACACGGAGAACAGGATTTTAAACTGTGCAACAGAATGACCCTTGTTTGACCCTTGTTTGACCCTTGTTTGTTTGAGCTGGGAGACCTGAACGCTCAGAGGTTTTAATTACACTCTCCATGCTGGAAATTACCCACAGGCAGCATAACAGCACAGTGAAATGTCATTAGTCTCCTCGTCTCAGAATAAAGACAGTCTCAGTTTGCCTTGTTTATCTGAGTTGTTCTTGTCATGCAGCTCATTTATTTTATGTACAAACAGTAGAAATGATAAAACTTAACCTGTGCTCTGTTCTCTCTCTAAACTTTCCCCTCAGTGCTTAAGTGTGAGTACTGTAAAAACTTTGCTCCTGCCAGCCAGTTCAGAGGCACCAAAAGGTTCTGCTCCATGACTTGTGCCAAGAGGTACTTCAACATGCATGAAATATAATATATGCAGTGGATGAAGCTGTCTGAGAATTCACTGTAAAGCTGCTGTGGCCTGTTTTCTCTCACCTTTCGAAGAGATTCAAGACGTTTCAGGCCGTTTTTGTTTTATGCCTTTTAAAGAGAAAACAAAAAAAATCTGTTTCTCAGGGACTGACCGTAGTCTGAATTTTAGAAGTAATTGAGTCTTTAAAAAGAAGTATTTATTTGTTTAACCATTCAATTGTATATATCTAAATTTTTCTTTCCTAAGTTATGATGTAAATGTTGTTTCAAAGCCCTCCCTTACTACCAGGTTTTTAATTCTGGTTGAAATAAACACTTTTTTAGTTTTTAGTTTTTCCCTCTCTCAAAAAAAGAGTCAAATTTTGAGATTCATCAAAATATCAGAATGACCTTTTTAAAACTTGGTGTGTCTAATATGTGTGTAATCTCAGAATGTGATCTCCTCTTCATGTCATTAAATCCTCAAATATTCCGAAATATTAGCGAGGGCATGACCTCGGTGTCCTGAACAGAGATCAAATATGAGAGTTACATGTGAATTCTCAGGTGACTGCAGCTGTATGTTTCACAGCATGTGTGTTTTCTGTTCTCATGGTTTATTTTTCTGTTTGAATACTGTGGTAGCTCCACTTCATGCTCATTTCTCTACAAAAATGGCATGAAAACTCAAATACCAGTCCAGTCCAGTTAGTTTTGTTGATGTTTTTCTCTTTTGAATTTGCCCAACATTAAAATTGTATTTATGATGACTTTATAAACAATGCTCTGTCTGCATTGTTTGTAACAGTATGCCATCAGCATATGATTTTTACATTTTCTGCTTCTGCTTTGCATTTGTCCCTTTGCCCACTACATGTGTATAGGTTATATACCATGTATGGTGCAAAGAGATAAAGACTATGTTTTGCTCGTCTTGGCTTCAGTACCGTATATGTCACTCTTTGTCTACGATACAGTATGTATTGGTTCCCCAGGTACAACGTCAGCTTCAGGCAGCACTTCTGCGTGCGGCAGGGTCATAGCCAGGGTCAAGGTCAGGATCACCCTCCAGATCAGGATCAAGGCCAGGGTCACCTCTCCAACTCGGACGAGGAGGGAGGAATCGCCAGGCGGAGGGTTCCCCGCAGGACCAGCTCAGAAATAGCCAGTGCCAAGATAGCAGGGAGACCCATACCTGTCAAGGTGAGCCGGTCTTTAAGTTCATATTTCACAATTTTCCTGTGTTTTACCTGAAGTGTTGATCCATAAGAAGATATATTTGTGGTTTTAAGAACCAAAAACCATCTCAGTGTAGTTTTACATCTCCTCTCTCAGGCTTCTCTCTGGAGCTCTAGTAACAACAGGTCGTGAGCCAATCAGAAGAGAGGAGGCTCTGATCCTCTCTTTTGATTCACTGACTGTTTTCTGAGTGATCCAATAAAAATATAGATTTCATGTAAAACACTCAGAGAAACCAAAAGTAGTGATTGCTTTTTGTGACATCACAAAGTTACAGAAGTCCTGATGGCTCACTTTAAGGCTCAGTTTCTGAATATATATATATATATATATTATATATATATATATATATATATATATATATATTCTCTGTGGACTGAGCGCTTTGATACTTTCACATTATTAATATAGACCCTAGACCTGATCTATAATCAGTGAAGACATGGAAATCTACCTTTTTACAATATGGCACCTTTAAGTTTTGAAAGGTTTAGTAGTGGGAAAAATCAAGATAAGATTAAGAATTCAAGAAAGTTAAACTGGTAAATGTTTCAGTGCTCGATGCAGACACTCATATGATAGTTGATCATTTCATTCCAACATCAGGGGTTTTAATCTGCTGCTATAGCAAACTCCACTCCTCTGGGAAGGGTCTCAGATTTTAGAGTTGTTCTAATTCATCCCAGAGTTGTTGAATGGGGTTCAGGTCAGGGCTCTGTGCAGACCAGTCAACTTCTTCCACACCAAACTGGGAAAACAATTTCTGTACGGAGCCAGCTTTTGTGTATGGGAGCATTGTTTTGTTGAAACAGGAAAGGGTCTTCCCACAAGGTTGGAAGGACCTACTGTCTAAAATATCTTTGTATGCTGCAGCATTAAGACTTCCCTTCATGTGCACAAAGGGGCTTTACCCACACCAATAAAAAACAATATCCCCATATTTTTGGCCATGAAGCGTAAAGTCAAAATGGGATAAAAACACAACAGTGATGAACACAATAACACATAGAACAAGGAGATAGACAATATGGATGGGCATATATTCAGGTAAAAAGCAACTTTTGGATCCACACCTACCTCAGTCTTCAAGGGTCAGTGCAGCCTTTACAAACAAAACACATAACTAGATTCATTCTCTCTCAGTTTGGGGGCTTTTTTTCATTTTCATTATATACATTAAGACTGTCGGTACAGTTTAGGTCTTTATTTATGGATGTGGTCACACACAGTCAAAACTGGGAGGCAGTGCAGCCATACGCTTCTGCTAAAGGTGGAGTTTTAAATGCCTCGCTCACTGGCACCCCCCACCCCCCCACCCTTCTCCACAGTGCCGTTCAGAGTCCAGCCATTCAGAGGAGGAGTCCAGCGGGGAGGAGGATGAAGACGACCCCATGTCCCTCTCGCCGGCGTCCTCGGCCTCCTGCCACCAGCCGCCTCCCCCGCTCCCGACGGAGAGCTCCGCACCCGGCTGCCTGCCTGCGATCCCCGCCCAGTGGAGTGTGGAGGAAGTGTCACACTTTATTTCTTCGCTACAAGGTGGGAGGATCTGTACAAATGCTGATACTGATTATGTCATTAGAAACAAGCATCTTGCAAGTTGAATTACTGATGTTTTGAGTAAGTTTAGTAACTTACCCTTCCATTTTTTCCTCACAGGCTGTGAGGAGCTCGCCTCCCAGTTCCTGTCGCAGGAGATTGACGGACAGGCACTGCTGCTGCTGAAGGAGGAGCATCTCATGTCCACCATGAACATCAAGCTAGGTCCTGCCCTCAAGATCTGTGCCCACATTAACAATCTGAGAGACTGATGTCTCCATAAATCCACTCCATGTTCAAAGTCAAGCCCTGGGCATTTACCCCAAACTCTTGTCCTGCATCCAGTTCAGATATAGAACTGGTTCCAGAGCGGTCAGAGTCCTTGCAGGTGAATGTATGAGGTACAGTCTGTTTCCGAAACAAACAAACTTGAATCTGTTGTTGACTGTTTTTAAAAGGTCGTATTTGCACAGGAGTATTCTGAATTCCTTACAAATCTGTCATGTCTGTCAGTTGCAAAAAATACTACAGATTACAAACTATATTTTGGTGAAGATACATGTTGTTTCTGTGCAAAATCAGCACTTGCAGGCAGAAATAGTTTTTACCAAGTGATTACATTTTCGTTTGTCACTCTTTAAATTTTACACCTGTCTTGTAAAATGCAGAAATGGAGGTTTTTGAATGTATTTTCAGTGCAGAGATCACCTGTATTGAGTTCAATGAGCAAACAAGGATAAGCTTAAATCTACAGTACTCTTACAGGATTCCCACATTTTACAAGTTGCTGCTCTTTCTACAGACTTTAACCCAGGCTTTTGTTACATCTCATATTCCAAGTTGAACTCAGCTAAACAAACAAAACTCTGAAGAATCACACAGAAGAATGCACAATTGTTTCATTCATGGTGCAGGAAAAGTGTTCTTTAAAATATTCTCCCCTCCTTATTGGCGATTGTACTTTAACACTTTAACGTGTTTGATTACAGCTCTTCACCTGGTTTAAGCCACAGTCAGCACAGGATTCAGACAGAAAGACGTATAGGATTTAAAGAATTCAGTCAATATCTCAAGATTACATCTGATTTTATTTTGAAAAAGTATTTTGTAAGGAAAGCACTCGGATGATTTTGACCTTTAATGTTATGTATGTAATAAAAAAAACCAAACTAGTACTTTCAACATCATAATCACTTTGTTAAAAAATAGGCATCATCATTTGTAAATGATGGCACTTTTATTTTGAAAGTGGCCTATTCTCTAACTTACAGGGTATATAGTGAAGAGTACAGGGTACTGGCTGCAGAGATGCCGGACCAGAGTCCAAATGAAACCCAAACCCCTCGAGGTTCAGAGAGCATTTTATATCTCAAAATACTGATGTTACATCTGTTTTCTCACATCTGTATTACTCACAGAGCACAGCAGCAGTAGACAAAACTCTACTCGAAATACTTTTTCACTCAGTATCTTAAGGGGATCCAGCCTTTTCAAGTTTTTTCTTAACAGAGGACTCATTGTTGACTCTTAAAAAGGACTGAAATCTGCAAAATCTGTGACTTTTGTTCTGTTAGGCAGTTTGACAGATTTGAAACGGTACAACCAGCTGCTTGTTGCGGCATGCGTACGAGTGACGGGTAACGTCACGGGCTTGATTTTGTGTAGTGACATAAAGTTTAAAAGAAAAAGCTGAAAGAGATGAAGGATGATAGAAGTTGTTCATATGAAGTAACTTTAAAGGTCCCATATTTTAACCTTTTCCAGTGTTGTATTTGAAGTGTTGATCCATAACCAGATATATTTGTAGTTTTAAGAACTAAAAACCATCTCAGTGTAGTTTTACATCTCCTCTCTCTGGCTTCTCTCTGGAGCTCTGGTAACAACATGTTGGTGAGCCAATCAAAGAGAGGAAACTCTGAGCCTCTCTTCTGATTGGCTGACTGTTTTCTGATTGAATCCAATAAAAATCTAGCAGATTACAGGTTAACACTCAGAGAAACCAAATCCTGCAAAGTTGGATGGTGGGTCCAGGTGGGTGGCGTTTGGGGCGTGGCTGAGAGCAGTGACTGCTTTGTTGTGACATCACAGTTCCAGAAGTCCTGACGGCTGGTTTTAAGGTTCAGTTTCTGAATACAGGCTGTGTTCATTTCTCTGTGGACTGAGCGCTTTGATACTTTCACAGTATTAATATAGAACCTGGACCTGCTTTATAATCAAAGAACACATGGAAATCTACCTTTTTACTATATGGGACCTTTAATTTGCCTTTTTGAACAAAAACCACAGTCTGTTCAGAAGAAGAGACTGGTAGCTACATGTGGACCTATGTTTCTAATGGATGGAAAAAAAATCATACCTGACTGATTGAGCGTGTGAATGAATGAAACCTTAAACTATACTGTAATAACTGTAAAATTTGCCTTTATATTTAAATGCACATTTGTTTGCTGGACTGCCTTGTTTGAGCTTTTTACCGTAGGAGTTTTCTCATGTTATCTCTCTGTGAACCTTGTGGCCTTTCTCACTAGTCTCTACAATAGGTTTAGATAAGGATTGTCTGTTTTTTAACTGCTTTTCATATCATTCCTTGTTTTATATTAGTGCTTACTTTTTTACAATTGTTACTTCAAGCAATGACATGTTTTGCCTTTTCCAAAAAAAAGAAGTGTGACTGAATAGTAGCTCCCTTGATCAAGGAAACTTGCTGTCTTCCTCATAGCTTCGTCACATAGCGTGTAACTACCAACAGTATTTACCTTTCTAGCTATAGCGATCTTTGGCTTTATTGTTAGTGACTGTGGCCATTACAGTATTTTCTTTCAAAAAGGATAATATTCTTTGATAGCTGTGTGTTTATATTTCACAGTCGCCCCAGGATTTTGGAGTATTTTAAATCAGCTGGTCCCTCAGCATATCGTGAAGACCAAAAAAATATACCACTTATACTTGTGAGCCACAATTTCTTACTTAAATCGTTGCAGTTCTGCTGTGATTACTGGTGTAACGTTTGTTTACAAGCAGATCATTGCAACTTCTTCTCCCAAAAAGTAGCACTTTTCTCACAAAATAACAATGGATTCTACAAAATTGTTATGTTTTGTTTTTGTTTTGTTTTTTTAATGAAGAAGCTATTTCAGAATCAAAAAGTATTTCCTTGCAATAATCAAAAAAACTGCAAAATCTTGGAGGGACTGGGTTTGATGAGGAGACGTTAACAATACTATCATGCAAATAAATAATCAAGGAACTGTTTAAAACTATGTTGCCTGTGATTTTATTTGTGAAATGAGGGAATGGTTGTTTAATTTGCATACTAGACTTTACATGGATCTTTGTCAGTGTGTAGCCTGACAAGGAAAATACAGGGATTCATGAATTTCCTTACTAAACACAACGTCTTGAGTAGAAGTATATTGGATTAAAAAAATATATGTTTTTGGCCTTGTGAACGTGAGATCTGGCCTTGGGGGAATTTCTTCAAATTTGGCACAAATGTTCACTTGTACTCAAAGATGAACTGATTAGATGTTTGAGGTCAAAGGTCACTTTGGCTGCGCAAAAATGTGTTTGGCCATAATTCAAGAATTGACACGTTACCTAACTGAAACTGGACTGGTTGGCAGAGGCACACAAGCGCAAAGCAGTAATTCTAGTTTAGATAATTCCCTGTTTCCAACTACATCCCTGGCTGAGTTTTTGGTCTCTGACTGGGCTGGGTCATTAGCCTTACAAAAGAGTTTTCAGTCATAGTTATTATAATACAGTAGTGTATTGTATACCCGGCATCCTCCACTATTTGCTTTGTACAAATAAGCTCTTTTGTTACAGTTAAAAAGTGCAGAAAAGATGCTTTGTTCTTTTCATATTGGTCTTTTAAATGAGCATAATTATAGTTCACAGGAAAATACATATTTACAATCCAGATATTACTCTTTAAACATATAAAGTGAGAGTGCTTATGTCTTTTAAATGTCCAACAGTACATAGGAGTGCAAAACAAAAATTTCGTTTCATAAACAATAATTATTACAATGTGTTTTTTTTTCCCCTAACGTTCTTTTTCATTCGTTTTGACTGACGACAGTTTCAGCCAATCAGAGCACAGCATAGTTGTACGCTTCTCCATATCCCGCCTCCCTCAGGTATCTCTCGATGTGTAATGGCTCAGACACTCTAAGAACTGTCCTCCCATTGGCTGATTTCTCTCCCGCCTGAAGTTTTCTAATCAGGTCCGACATGGAGAGACGTTGTTGGGGGTTCCAGTGGCAGCAGGACCTAATGATGGCGTACCTACAAAGTAAGGTAAAACACTGTGAAACTTAAGTTACACCCAGTGACTATTATATACTTATGCTCTCTACCAAGTTTTGAAACGTAGTTTTGGTGATGTATATGAGCGGTGAGCCATTGTTGGAACTGGTTTAACTGTTAACGTTAGTTAACGTTAGTTAACCGTTAGTGTTTGGACTAGCTGAACTCACAGAAGATAGAGGAAGTTTTTAAAAAAAGTTTCAAAGTTGTGAAACCTTTATTCTGTTTGTGAACATACATAAAGAGCAATTTACTGCTTTCTTACTCTCTAGACCACATCTTGCACCAAAACCACTACACTTAAAAAATTGCCAAATGTAAACTAGACTAACCCAGATAAGCTAAAGACAGTTTAAAGAACACTGATGGGAGTTACCCATTGGACCAGGATTAGCTTCCAAGCTAATTGTTCCAATGTAGTTGTAATGTCACAAATCCTGCTTTTAGGTACATGACTTTAGAATTTTGGTGATGTTCCTGTTTGACCTACTGCTTCTCCAAGAGCACAGTGCTTTCCTGTTAAATTATACATTATTATAAAGTTATATCCTTGAAGGACCAGCTGTTTTTAAGATAATAATTACGACCCACACAGAGTCCTTTAGGAGGAAGAAGGATATTGTAAACGTGTCAACAACAAATAGTGTAGGCCTGTCTGTTGGTCTTAAAGTCTTAAAGCAGTTAATTAATTTTCAAAAAAAGGGGTTACAAAGTTATGAAAAAGGAAATTTACAATAATATTTCTTCCTTGCCATAACCAGTAATGTTAGTTGTAAAATGTCTTTGTATCAGATTGTGGGCTGTTGGGAGTTGTTACACATTTCTAAACTAAAGTGGGACTTGTAGGACATATTGCCCTTTCTGATTTTCCATCATAGTTTCATACACAGGCCATGAAACTGGTTTTAGATTACATTCTAAGAAAATAAATGAAAAACTGAACCCCAAAATTAGAAGCATTTCATGCCAGCTCTTGGTACTTGCTACAGGCGATGTACATTTGTTCTCATTGCCACCAGAAATTTCTGAAGCATTGGCACTCACTGGTGGGAAATCCAATTTAAGACTGTCTCCTTATCAATACTGTCTGAGCCTGAGCATGCGATGCAAAGTCGGCACTGTACAGCCTCATAAAACCTGTTTTCTGCTGTTCATCTTACAGTGAGTTGGAGCAGGTGGTTGGTCGGCTGAGATGATTTCCTCTTTGTAGATACTGCAGAAGTTCAGTCGGCGTGAGCTCAGCAAACGGTGGGTCACCTGCGCACATGAGATTATTATACGTTAGACTGAGCGGCTCTTAGGCCCTGTTAACTGTCTTTTAAAGGGAGTTCATATTTATTCCTTGCTGGTAACTGTAATCAAAATTACAACACATAAATGTTATGCGGTACAATTCTGTGATTCTTTAGATAAACAGCTTCTTTCAGAGGTACATTTAGAATTTAAAAAACACTGACCCAATGTGACCATTTCATAGAGCAGCATACCAAAGGACCATCTGTCAAAAAAGAGTTAGAGAAGGGCATTGTGTCAATAAAAGTGATAGGAGTATGGTTTCACATTACATTAAATATATGGGTAAAAATGATTAATTTTATAATTAATTAAAATTGAATTGAAATTAAATGAATTCAGTAGATCGGTTATTCAGCATCCAGAGATCAACTGGGACAAGAATCAAACTGGAACATCCAGCCTCCTCTTTGATAACTCTGGCTGGGACATTTCAGGACTTGGACACTCACACGTCACTGCTCCGACTGATGCCTCTCCTGGCCAGCACTTCAGGTGCCTGCCACTTCCTCAGCTCCATGTCCTCCACTTCCCCTGGTGTTCTCTTGCGGTAGGTCGAGCCGAATCCCCACAGCTTCGCTGTCAGATCTCCACCAACCAGAACGCTGCGAGCCCCTACGTTGCCATGGATGCAGCTTTGACTGTGCAGATACTCCTAGTTTTTCAGATGAAGACAGTGTAATAAAAGAGATGCTTAAAATGAGGACTTTTAGGAGCTGAACGTGGAGTAGCAGAAAAATTCAGCACTACAAAGATGATTTTGACCAATAGTTTATATTGTAGTTACACTTTTAAAGAAGTCACATTAAATTCAAATTAATTTATATAATATGAATGATATAATAAATTATTTTGCTTAGTGAGACCTGGAGATAAGCAAAGAGACAGATAGAGCTCTCTCCCAAGTGATTCCCACAAATACATTTTTTTGGTCCATAAAGCATCGAGAGAGACAGACAGAAGGACAGACAGCAGTTAACCAACCAGAGCAGAGGCCACTTGTCCTGCCATGGTGAAGATCCTCTTCTCTGTCATGTTGCATGAAGACTCTAAACCTGAGTTATCCTTTAGTGACAGAAGAAGAAGAAGGAAGGAAATGTTAAAATGTAACTCTGCTTTTAGGTAGAGAGCAGCTTTTTTAAGTCAGACTACCAGACAGGTATTTTATGTTAAGTGATCCCCCCCTACTATCTGTCAGTAGTAGGATATATTGTCCTCTGTTGCCCCACAGAGGCACAAAGCAGTAATTACTTTAGCCATATTGTATTTTAAAAGGTAACACCCAGGTTTTGGATATATATATATAATATAAAATCTGTTAAACAATAAGCAGTCCACATTTTTAAATGGTTTGAATATTCAAAGCTTTCATCAACAGTGTGAAGTTAGAAATGAGCTGATTCAGTTGCAGATGACATTAAAAGGTCTTAAATATGGCCGTTTGTGCTGAGCACATATCCTGCAATGTGTGACGTAAACCACAGTTTAACCCTTTATCTTAACCTCTGAATAATCTGTCTTTGTTTTGGAAAGTAATAAGTTACTGTACCTGTCTACATCTCCACAGGAACCCGAGCAGGTCTCTGTGCTGCAGCTCCTCCACCACCATCATTAGGGGCGACTGCACTGAAACTACACCCAGCAACGCGGGAATGAAGGGGTGCGGCCCCAGTCCAGAGACAAAGGAGGCAAAACCCAAGAAGTGCTGCTTCTCACTGCTGGTTGCTGTTTCTGCAAAAGGTCAGACAACAGAATAACTTTTTTAATTTTTTTATTTAACCAGGGACTTTTCACTAAGCATTGTGCTCTCTTTATATTTACAGTTACTGTACTGCATATTTAGTTTTATTTCATAAAGATACCACATATTGTTGATTTGAAAAGTAAAAAAAATACAGCCTGTTTTCCATCAAAGCATTTAAGCTTTTGATTGTTGCAAGTTTCTGAAAAGCTCTTCAATTCAAAGGG
The DNA here is from genome assembly GCF_021018895.1 of Seriola aureovittata. Taxonomy (NCBI): domain Eukaryota; kingdom Metazoa; phylum Chordata; class Actinopteri; order Carangiformes; family Carangidae; genus Seriola; species Seriola aureovittata. The sequence goes on from NC_079379.1 coordinate 5,020,692, forward strand.
AAAAAGCACAACTTTAGTGTCTGTAAACCAGTTGTATCTCTCAGCTGCTGAGAGGAGAGCAAAACAAAACATTTCTCCGCCTTCTTCAGCAGTCACGCAGTGAGCAGTTGGAGCTCTGTCTTTGAGATTTGGCTTAGTACAACTCAGTTTACCTTTGAGCACCCTCAGGATGACATCCTTGTTGTCCATACGGGCTCTGTAGAGGGTGACTGTGTCATCAGGCTTGATGGAGAAAGGTAGCGGCAGGGTAGTGACCTGGCTGAAAGCTCCATGCTGCCTCTCTGTGGACATCTGTGGTAGTGCAGCCAGAGTTGGCCTGACATTCTGCTGCACTTGTTGAATTGACATTGGCAACTCTTCATGTTCCAGTGCATTTAACCCAGGGGGCGCTATTGAGACACAAAACAGAGTAATCTGTATGTGTAGTTCTTTGGAAAATTGAGTTACAATGAAAAGTAATGATGCAAAGACATATGCATTATGCTCACCATCAATGCCCTGTAAGTGACGCCTGTGGCCGTTTCTCTGTGTGTATCTGTGTGATGAGCTGTTGTAGCGTTGAGGGGCTGTGACCCGTGTCTGCTTCCGTTCAGGACAGTACCTCAGCAAGAACAGGGCCAGTAAGGTGACGAGGGTGGCAAAGAGGAGCAACGTAGGGACGATTATCACGGCCTGTTGATGCTCCCTTATTACTGAGAAGGAAAGAGAAGAAGGTCGTGTGTAAATATCAGGTCCATGATGAAGCAATGCATTTTTAACTTTGTGTAGTATCAGGCTGATAGCATGAAGTAAAGTGACAGAGTGGCTTGATGAGGAAGATGTCAGGAGAGCGACGCTCCTACGGTTCTCATGCATTTGTGTCTCAGATGGATTCTCATATACACAACCTCCTAATTTCACTGTGCTCAGTTGTGCAGGTTTGGTTTCAGTGTTCTGCTTAGGGCACTGTGACAGGACAAATATGTTGGCTGTTAAGATGGTTGCACCTCTGAAGTGTTGACAGGATGTTCTATCTTAACATTACATCATACTCCATTTACAACAGTGTTGATATATTGATATATAGCTAGGTGACTAAGTAATTTTGTAAAGCATATCAGTATTTGAATGCAACTATCAGTAGCGTCAGATGCCTCAGTGATGTAATGATCCATTTCCAGCCAAAACAGTGCAGAAAATAATCATGTTTATTGAGTTGTGGTCACTTGGACAAACAGGTCGTTCTTTAATCCAGTCCTTTTTACTGTGCTTTTCATTGATAATGAGGCTGCCTGTGGACAGCATTTATCATAATTGCTTGTCATTGTCATGTTATTATACTGCTTGCTGCCTCTTCCCTACTTGGTTGATTTAGAAAAAACTGCTTTTCTCCTGCTGCATTGTGGCTGTACTGTCAATATAACACAGTTAGGCAGTAATTAGACAGTGAGAATGTCAAGATGTGGCAGAATGAGTCATGCACTGACACTCAGAGTAAGAGATTTTGACATTACCACTGTAATGTTTTATTTGCACGTTATTGAGCAGGAAATGTGTAAATGGTTTTACCCATCATTAAATGATTGGATAATATTGTATTAATTATTTTATTGCTTTCATTTATTTAGTCTTTGATTTTATCATATCAACTATGTCTTTCCTTCATATTGGCCCTTCACTGTCAACCTGTTTAATGCAATGCTCTGAGTAGAAACACACCCTTGTATAACATTAGTACAATGGCATGTTAACTAGAGCAGAAGTCATAAAATCCATCATCTTACACACCTTCTGTTGAAATCCTGAATCGAAACCAGTCTTGTGGTCTGGTTTTGGCACATTCTTTGGTGTGGTGAGTATAATGGTTTTATAAATCATTTCATGTCAGTCTCATTAAAGACTTGGTCAGAGCTTGAATTTTCAACACCACAAAAGCCCAGCGTTTTAGTCTGTTTATACTCAATTTCATGTTTTTTTAAGCAAAGCATTTCAATTCTGCTCTACTGGTAGTTGAGCAAATATTTAACTTAAATTAAATATGATCTGTAAGTATCTTAACTGTGTTTTATGATGTAACTGAAAATACAGAATAAGAAGTTAATAGGAAGCATTTACTAACTGGAACGCTGGGAAAAACCCACTGAGGTTTTTTAAACATTAGGGTGTGCTCCACAAAACATTCAACAGTAATGTAGAATAAAAGATCTGTAGTTAAGCTACAGATATAATAATTAAGTTCATGAGCACAAAGACTTCCCAGAAGTATCCGTGAGTCAGCAGAAATAATTTCATCTGATTGTGAAATGACACATCATTCTGAGCTCCAGTGGTTCATGTGACATTATCTGGAGGCTGAATGTTACAACATCACTGTACTCTGTAACTGGCAGTTTTACATTGATGAACATAATAATCTGGTTTATGGTTGATAAATACCAAGACATAGTCACATTTGAAAAAACGATATCCAGAATTTAATATCTCGATGCACTCCAGTCCAAATAATACGATATACAATATTATCATGTATATATTATTATATTTTTAGGTTTCATTTTTTAAAATAATACACAATTATAGTTTGTATTTTATATTGTACTTTATGTTTCAGGTATAAGCGATACTGCCACTAAACAGAAGTTCAAAATTTTATTTGTCACATGCCAAGGTAGAATTAACAGTAAACAAAGCAGTGAAATGAAGGTCAGACTCAGCAGCAGGGCCAAAAAAGAGAGAGTGGAGAGTTGTAAAGGTAAAAGAAAAGGGGCTGAGTGAGCAAAAGGTAGATCTAACCTGAACTGCCAAATGCTGAAACATGGGTGTGTTTCAGGTTTCAGAGAAAGCACATTAGCAGAGGAGAGGGTGAATAAGAAGATGAGAGTAAAGGAAAAGACAGGTGAGAGACATAAGAGAAGACAGTTTGAGGAGGAGGGATAGGAAGGGAGAAAGGGTAGGAGCTGATGATAAAGAGTTCAAGCGTTGTGTCCTTACTACAGAGGGTGTCGTCCGGTGCACACAGATTATCGGCCGTGGAGTTGGATGACATGCTGGAGAGGAAGAGAGGAACACACACAGATCCACATTACTATCAGCAGGAGGAACAGATCAGCATTACTTCTGCTCAGCAGCCTCCTGAAATCCCCTAAGCTGAGACAGAGCTACGCAGCATCTGATAACTGTATATAGAAGCTGGATGAAGTAGCTGGTTCAGAGTTTTATAGTGCTTAACAAGCTCTCTGTGCAATTCAGTAAACAGCAGCACACGCCCAGAGAAAGGCAGACTGTTAGAAATCAACTTCTAGAAAATAAGTATTAACTGTGGTCATTTTTATCTCCACTTATACAGCAAATGTAAACTGTGCCCTTTTTTATCTGGACTCACATAGCAAATACTAAAAGGAGTGTTCGATGACTGATTATCTGCATGTATAGTTAACCTGCTATCAGTTACACACATAATAAAGAAGCAGAGATCAGTGTTACATCAGTCAGTAGCGACCTAAAAGCCCTGGAGGGATAAACTGTCATTCAGCAGCCCATTAACCTCGTTAAATCACAAACGTTATATAGACAGACATTTCATCTTAACATTTCCTGAGAACTGTTATTTATTTATTCCAAAGTGTTATTTTTACTGTATGATATGTTATTGCTTCTCTACAAATGTAAACTTGAACTACTGTTTAGTGACAACATTACTTATACCTTAATATCCTTCGGAAACCAAATTTCTTTCAGGATAATAATAATAAAGTTGAAACATAAAATACAATAAAATAATTAGTTATAAAAAAAAAAAAAAAACAGAAATATTAAATACAACAATATAATTATCATTATTGCCTAAAAAAACACATACACAATAATATAATATATCTCAATATTTCGGCTGGACTTGATCGACATATTATACACTGTTGCTCATAAAGTTGGAATAAAATATTTTTTTCCTTTTTCCATGAAATGATTGTGACAATGTGATTTATTTCATTTCACCTGGGTAATTGGGACACATAATGTAATCATTGCACCTGGTCAAAAGTGATTACTGATGCATTTAAATAGGAATAAACAGAGGATTGTGTCTGAAAACAAAATTATTCCAACTTTATGGGCGACAGTATATTTTGGATATTGCCCAAAACTATTGGTGACGTAGTAAGGCTTTGGAAAAGTCTCAATGCTTTAAAATCCCGAAACTGTGTATATTTCATTCTCACTGTATGAGCAGCTTTCACACTGTAACTTTTACAAATAAGCTGATGAAAGACAGGCAGTAACTTCTCATCGACAGTAACTAACTCAGTGGCAGGACACAATAATAAAGGGAAGTGAAATACATTAAAATGTCACAGATGGAGAACATGAAGCTACAGGAGAAGTGACAGCGAGTGTGTGTGTTTGTCTGCAAACATCCTCAGAGCACATTTGAACCTGTATATTTGTGCTTTTCAAACAATCAAATTTTACACAGCTAGTGGATCACATATTCAAATCAGGGAAGGGCACTCGTCTAAGATTGACGAACACAATTCGCTGCTTCCTGGATGCCATGGGAAAACACTTTGTAACTGCCAAGTGGTGGAACGTTAACGGGCATCCTCCTGTCCATCTAATTTGTTTAACAAATGTACTTAAGTGTGATGTTTCTGTCGGCCTGGTAGAATAAAAACATTGCTTCCTTGAGGTTACAGTATCAGGCTACAGGTAACCTCCAGGTTAAAACCCACTTTCACTTATTATTATCCAGGTAATGAAATAGTCCTGATTTGATGAAGTAACAGAAATGAGGTCAAGCTCAATCTCTGTTCACTATTGAATTCTGATTAGCCATTACACATATTTTAAGGCCTGTTATTTCTGAATAACAATCAGATGATTCACATTAAATCATTACTGCACAGTTACAATGTCAAATTGATGATTTTTTTCCATTTGGCAGTAACTTCTTGGACAGTTTGTATCGTCAAATAATACTTAAGAAATTGTTCTCATGCCTACCTTGTCCTTTTCTGTCATTCAAAGATCGTTTCACCAAATACAGCTCAATGCATATAATGTACACCACAGGCCGTTGTGGTGATGTAATGGTAGTATTAGCATTAGAGTGAAAATGACAAACGTAAGCTGTAGCACAGGTATGGAGTGTGTGACTTGATGATAACTCAGTGTCATCCACACCTCAGAGAAGGGAAACAATCTTATTATAGAGCGTACTCTCAGTGTGACACATGCACACTGACACACCCTTTAAAAGTCTGTAGTAAGCATTTTCTGAGACAAAACACACACAGAAACTTTCCTATACCCTTTAAATGGCATGGATGTCACTGAACAGGTTTGTCTGCATGGTTCTCACATGCCCAGTAACTCTCCCACAGCAACACATACCTGCATGCACAACATGCCATCAGGCCATCTCACAACACACACACAGACACACAGACACCCACAATGAGAACAGACACTGAAAATATGCTGTTAAAGACACACAGACATATGCTTTCAAAACAGTTGGTCAGAGCACAAAGGCACATTTAATGTTTAAGGATGCACAAGTCACATAGGATAATGCAACAAATATTAAAGTTATACAGAGATACTGTCATGTTCACACCCACAGTTTAATTTATCTGTCTGTCTGTCTGTCTCATATGTGTTTTTTTTTCATCTTACCTGGCTGACTCTGTGAGACTGTTCAGGTGTCAAACTCTGTGTGCTCCTTGTATCCAAAACACCCAGTGAGCCATGTAACTGTGGAGTTAGAAGACAAATTCAAGTCCAAGTCTCAGTTTTCATGTTTTCCTGGGCAGTCTGCAGTAAATAGTGATATCCACAGGAAGACACATTTCCACTGTTGATGGTAGAATCTGTTTCTATTTTGCTGTCACAAGCTTGGCGTGTTTTCACACTCGTGTCTTTCCTCATCTCTCTCTCTCCCTCTCTCTCTCTCTCTCTCTCTCTCTCTCTCTCTCTCTCTCTCTCTCTCTCTCTCAGGTTGGCCACACCCACTCCTCTTATGACCTGCAAACAGCTTTGAGCTAGTATTGTATTTGCTGTGTGCATGTAGTTAAGGGTGTCCGTTCATGTGTTTGTGCATGTGCGTGTGTGTGTTGAGTATCCAAATAGCTGGCTGTATTTGTCAACCTGACAGACGTGGGGTTACTAGGTGGAGGGGTAACATGAGGTGTTTTATTTTGCATCTTGTAATGGTCGAGGTGCCAAAAACAAGAAACTTCTATCCAAACAAATTACTGTTCAATAATATCTACTATAGGGCTGCAACAGTTACTTTCATTACTGCTTATTCTGACAATTATTTTCTGGCTTAATCCTTTAGTCTATGATCTCAAAAATGGGTTCACAACTTCCCAGATGCTATGGAAAATGTCTTTAGTTTTCCTGTTTTGTGTAACAGTCAAAAATATCCAATTTATTGGTGCACATGATAAATAAACAGCAAACTGTCACATCTTTTTTTTAGACATGTTTCTTAAAAAATTACTTTTGCTGATTAATTTTGTGTTGATCGACTAATCAATTAATTGACTAGCTTTTGCAGCTCTATTATGCAGTTGTATAGAACTGATTGAAACAGCTTACAGCTCAGTAACAGCTGTGTTGTTGTGTTTGCTGCAAGGCTTATCAAGAAAATATTCCTGAAGTACCCAAAGGGGAAATTTTAGGAAAATCATCAGGAGTGTTAGACTCCACAATGCCTAAGGTTAGTCGTTAACACTCATCTACCATAATCAAACAATTAAAAAAGTATATTAAAATGGCATCTGTGATTATTTTTCTCCCTCGAGCTCTCTTTGTAATTCATCACATTACCTAATGGAAATAATCTAATGTAGTTTGAACTCATAGTAAATACTAAATGTATTGTTGCTGTATCCTTTGCTCAAAGAGAGGTAAGAGAAGGTAACAGTAGATAATTGAGCACTGAAGCTGCTGTTGTACTGAAACACTGACACAGTGTTTAGTGGTTTATTTCCTGTGTTCATTCTGGCAAGATATTAAAGAAACAGACTCCAATGAACTCCTCACTTTTATTTGAGTTGAAAGGCGTGACTGCTGACACTGTGTGTGTGTGTGTGTGTGTGTGTGTGTGTGTGTGTGTGTGTGTTTGGGGCAATACTCTTGCTCGGACAACTCCACCCTCTTCCCTTTCAAATCAAGCTGGTGTGTGGACACACCCACAGACACTGATAGCACTTTGGTCATGTTTCCCCGTAGCTGCCATACTTATTCTTACCTGTACAACTAGAATGTTTTCACAAGGAAAATGGTCTTCAAGATCCACTGAATTGACAGCTTGGCGGTGAGCGTGTCTGATGCTTGGTGCTGGTGTGATCATCACCAACAGTCACACAACGGTTACACAACGGTTACACAACATAGCTTGTTAAAGACATGTTATTTTGTGTGATGATGTGCCATGCTAGCTGTCAACCTGCATAATCGTGTTATGATTGGCTGACGCCTGTGCTGCCGCTTGACAAGTTGAACATTTCTCAACTTCTACGGCAAGAAAAGTGAAGCAACAGAACCATAATGCAGTTTGGCAACACATGACATCATCCCATTCAAAGTGGACGAGAAACATCCCCATTGAAACCTCCAACGTGTACATGTGAGTGTAGGGTCACACACAGGTGCTCTGACCAGGCAGTAGGAGTTGCTTGTGCAGCAACAAAGAAATTACTCTTGACTGGCTTCCCTCATGCAAACACAATAGTTGTGTTCGATGGAGCCTGAGTGGCTGTGCTATCATGGATTGATCCAGGTCTTTGCATTGGTGGGTGATTTCAACTCCCCCTCCACCACTCAGGCATCCCGTGTCTCTTTAAATGTTGAGCGACAAGTATTTGGTACAGTATGCTGAAATTTCTGGCATTTAGACTGGTTCACTCCTGACTGAACTTCACAGGGGTGGGCAGTTAGCCTGGGGGAGCGGGGGGTGGGGGGTAACCCCAGCTGGAGCTAGTTTACACCATGTCAGAATATGTGTGTGTGCGTAAGAGAGAGAGAAATTGTGTGTGTGTTTGTGTGTGTGCCAGTGTCCTGGCTGGGTGTCCAGCGCAGTCCTGGTAATGCTGAGACAGACGGTGAGCGGGTGGGTTTATTTTTGGGTCAGTGACAGTGTGTCAATGGCCGCAGATGCGTCGGAAAGGAAGGCTCTGAGATACAAGCAAACCCTGGTCAGTGTCCCTCTCTTGTTGTTCTTCTCTCTCTCTCTCTCTCTCTCTGTTGCAGCTTCTGTCGTTCTCTTTCCATCTGTCTGTCTCCACGTCAGCCTCTCTGTTGGATTCATTTCCCTCTGTTGTGTGTCCACAGTTTCCCTGAATCACTTGTGTTGTTCTTGCATGACGCACCTGTATTGGAAGTGCAAAGTACGTGTGCATGGACGGAGCCTAACTTGTGTGTGAGCTTGTGAATGAATCGCATACTGTATGTGTGTGTGTGAGTGCTAGACATGGTGAAGACCAATTAGCTGCTGTATAACAACAGGGTTACGCACATGGTCACACAACAGGTGCTCAGACACTGTGCACCTCCTTCACCCCTGATCTTGGCATGCACATATACACATGCACACACATGCACATACACACTTTGACGCTGTCCTGCTGTTTCCTACTTTCTCTGCCAGCCACCTGTTTGCTACCCTTTCTGCGCCTCGTTTCTTAAGCCCTGGATGGTTTTAACATGTAGGGATGACTTCTTTGATATGTCTAACACTGTGTGTTTACATGTTTGTATGTGTGAAAGTTCATGTCCAACATGTGTCCTTGCATGTACAACTGTGTTCATCAACAGAATATGTGCATTCATATTCTTGTATGTGGGATTTTGTGTTGATTCCTTGGTTTGTGTGATTGTTCATTTGTGTGTGCTGGGTGACTGTCCATGCGTGTCCCAAAGAAGGGAAACATGATCATGCATTTGCGGTGGTGCTAATCTTCACCATTCATGTGGGTACATGGTTACATGTATGTTTAGGGACAAGGCGGCGTGAAGGGTGTCCCAGAACATCTGGAGGATTTTCACCATGGCTGTGGGATATTCTGTTGGAGGACCCTGAATGTTTGTAGTTGTTCAGTTGTTTACATTGAAAAGTAGAAGCACTTGTAGGTTGTTATGCAGTGTGATACAATAGTCCTGAAATAATTGTTTGTTGTGAGTTTCCTCTGGTGCTGAGCATAGAATGTACTTCCACTAACAGAAACTGGGGAAAGACAGCAGCATACTGCAGATCAGTCAGAAATAAAATGGCATTTTTATGATTAGATTTTTCACCATTTGTAATTTTTATTCACATTAGATCTTGTCGTGTTTTGTGATAAATTCAAAGAAAATACTTATTTTGCCCCTTTGTTTTTTCCTCCGTATTCTGAACCATTGATCAGCTTTTGGTCTTTATTTCTTCATGTGAAATATACAAGGAGGGAAGCCAAGGGGCATATACAAAGTCCTCCCCAATAGAAAAAAAAATGTGTAGTCATAAACAATTGACAAAAGAATTTCAGATTACTTTGGACTCATCGTCTTCTTCTTAAACTATGCAAAAACAAATGATTGGACGATTGGATTTTAATTTTATCCGTCTCATGAAGCTACAGTGGCTTCGGAAAGTCCATTGATCAGCACTCAATAAGCCATACTGACCAAGTAAAAACATGTTTTTGAAAACCATAAACTGAAATCTCTCTTTTACAAAACTATTCAGACCCTTAACTGTGGCTCCAAACTGTGACCAGGTGCTTCCTCTTCGCTTCAGTTTTCCTTCACATGTGTCTAGAACTCAGCGGCAAGGAGAGAATTGAGGGAATTGAATTCAGAATTGATGGAGGGACAAATGCAGCCAAGACAGGTACTACAGTACAACAATGACCCAAAGCATAGAGCCATGACAACGACCCGAGGCATACAGCCATGACAACGACCCGAGGCATACAGCCATGACAACCACCCGAAGCATACAGTTATGACAACCACCCGAAGCATACAGTCATGACAACACCCCGAAGCATACAGCCATGACGACACCCCGAAGCATACAGCCATGACAACAACCCGAAGCATACAGCCATGACAGCAACCCGAAGCATACAGCCATGACAACACCCCGAAGCATACAGCCATGACAACACCCCGAAGCATACAGCCATGACGACACCCCGAAGCATACAGCCATGACGACACCCCGAAGCATACAGCCATGACAATGCTGGAGTGGCTTCAGGAAGAGTCTCTGACTGGCCTCAAGTGGCCCTGCCAAAGAGAAGAGAGACATGAAGATGGCAGTTCACAGACACTTCCAGTCCAACCTGATGGAGCTTAAGGGGGTTCGGCTAGGAGGAATGGGGTAAACTGCCCAAATCCAGATGTGCAAAGACAGAGACTTACCCAAGAAGTCTGTAATTACTGCCAAAGGGGCTACAAAGTACTGACTCAAGGGTCTTTTGTAAATGAGAGATTTTAGTTCATAATTTTTAATAAATTGGCAAAAAGAGCATGTTTTCACTTTGTCATTATGGGTTATTGAGTGTAGATTATCCATTTAAGATTAAATATACAACGTGTGAAAAAGGTGAAGGGCTCTGAATACTTTCTGAAGCCACTGTATATAGTCTAAAGTAGCCCACATTTATTTCTGCATCCCTAACACTTGAATATTTGAATCTTCATCCAAGAAAAGTTTTGCATTTTGCAATCTGGTAAAGTTAATTTTAGAAATATAGGAAAAATGTTTTTACCCTGAAACACTCAGTTGTATAAAGGTTCGTTTCACTCTGCAGCCCTGGAAGACTAATTCATATAGCTGCAGAGCCTCTGTGGTGTTGATTGGCTGGTATGTGAGGGCTGGTGATCATGGTGACCTATAGAATTTAATGGTTGTTGAAACCCTACGCCTCTGGGTAGTCCAAAGAGTGCAAAGTCATCTAACCTGTGTATGTGTGAGTGTGCTTTTGAGGACTGCAGGCTGTGGTAACCCTGATGTTTATGCTGTCACTCCTGGGGGCAGGGCTCTAAACACGAGTGTTGTGTTTGTGTGGGAGTTTTTGCTATTGTAGTTTTGAGTGCTTTGTGCGAGTGTGTGTGTGTCTTTGTGTTTGTGCATGTTTATGTCTTTAAAGGTCCGTTAGAGCTAATTGTCATTTGAAAATACTTCAAGTTGGAGCACAGACAGGGCCAAATTCAAAACATCAAAAAACAACACAAGAAACAAGTAAAAACACATAATGAAATCACTCCCCTCAATGCAGTCTGCTACAAAGACAGGACACCTCACCAGGGAGCTGGCAGTCATGTAGAGAATGTATGGAGTTAAACCCTTCTCTATTTTAGAAGACCTTCATATGCTGTTTGTTTGACTTTAAATGGCAGCCTATAACAGCATGCACCCACATTCAGCTGCACACATGCAGCTCTGCACAGAGGCATGTGGACATCAGAGAACTGTTCAGTGACGTTCAGTGGAATTCATTCCTACAATGTGATATGATCCATTTTGGAAAAAATCAAGACTATTTACATTCTGTCAATATGAAAACAAAATAGTAGCCAGGTTTACATCTAAATGGTTTTGAAAATTTCACAAAATTTTCAGATAACTGGGAAAAGAAAATGCAAATTAATGAGCATTTACATCCACTGCACTTTTGGGAATATTAGGAGCTGGTTCATGGAGATAAACACCTGGTGGCGGTTCTCTCCGGTGCCATTAAAGGATTCCGTAAGATTATTTTTTAATTTTTATTCTCCTCAGTGGAGTTTAAGTTACATTCTTTCTGATTGTTTCCAGTGTCCTCTTTCTCACAAATATACCACAGAATGGTATATTTAAAAAACCCACAAACCAGCTCCATTAAACGTGCACATTACACTGCATACATTTAGTGACAATGGTCAGGGAACATGTGGCATGATGTATTACCTGCACATGGGATATAGTGGCTCTAAGAACAAGTTTTTGAAGTTGTTGGAAAAACAGTTAATTTTGTCCAGATTAGTTCACTGCTTCTAATTATGGTATGTTATCAGTAAACTTACACACATTTCCATTGCTCTAAATATATATGGCCTTATTTCATAGAGAACAGTCAGCCAAGAAACCAAGCCACACACCAAATAGTCTGCCAGTCTTTATGCTGCACTTGTTGTGCTTTTTGTACTTTGGTTTGGTTTGTGTATATCCATTCTGCGGGTGGCTGCTTTGGGGGCTGGGGTGCATGGTTGACGCTCCGTGTGAAAAATGGTAATTACCTTTGTCTGTAAGGCATGTCCACAGAATGATTTATGGACATGTTTACTGATGAGGGTGTCTGGCAGGTATGTTCTTGACACTTTTTTTTTTTTTGTCACAGTAATAAGATAAGTATCAACTCAAAGGTGATGTTTTATTTGGAACAAAAGATACACCTCCAAGTGTTTTTATTTTAATTGCCATTTAGTTTTGAGTTTATTAACTAGGTTTTCAGATTATTGGGGAAATCAGCTGTTTGTAGTAACTTTATCAGTTCACACTTCCTGTCCATACGTCCTTGAGGGACCAGAAGACAGCTGAAAGGTCGTAGAGACGGGGAGTAAAAGAGAGGGTGAGACATAGGAGAAACAGAGCAATATGATGAGGCACTGAAAGGTACACTGATGGTGAGAGAGAGGGAGAGAGGTGTGGGAAGTGTAATGAGGTATATTGGATCACACCGATACTAAATTTAGCACCGAGTTGTGTTTCACCGGCAAAGAGAGAGAGAGAGGGAAAGAAAGGAAGCGGAGTAGAGGGCAATGAAAGAAGGGGGTAAAGGGGTACAAGTGATTAGTGCAGAGTAGAGTTTCACTGGACCAGAGGGAAAACAGGAAGGAGAGGTGGAAAGATGTAAGGAAGGAAGGGTGGGGGTGAAGGGGTGAGGGGCAGTTTGTGTTTCCCAACCAACTCAAATAGAGATGTTAAGTTTATGTGGTTTTGGAAAAGTCAGTTGACTCCCACTTTATTTGTTATAATCTGGTTTCACCTTTGCTAATTTTTCTATAGATGAAGTTGGGCTTATTAATGAGGCATATATCATTTCTTTTAATGTTGAGTAAACAACAAACAAACAAATATTAAATATTCAAGGTTAATAACATCCACCATGGCTTAGGTGTGTGCATCCCTAGTGCTTCCTATGTTATTGATTTATGATTAGATGCCTTGTTCATTTAGCCTGTTACCTTGTTAGCAAAGCTGAGGATAACGGTAACTAGTTGACTTTTTAAACTTATAATTCAGTGAATCTATAATTTTACATTTGTATATTGTATATTGGATATTCTGTTTGTGACTTGGCACATGTAAAAACCCTATCCATATTACAGTTCCTGGGGTTAACTAAAATAATAAACTGTGTTACTGACTATATCAACTGAAACCTGGGTGTCATGGAGTGAAAAACACTGATTCCACTAGAAAAATTGTAGAACTGTAGAACATTATTCGATTCATGTGGAAAAAAAATACTTATTAATCATCCCATGTAAATGCATATATATGCAAGGTAGCAGTATGCAAGGGTACTGGGGTTGTGGAAAAAACAGTTACATGTTTTGGAGAACTGTAAATATGAAAACAAATATCCTTTTAATATATAATTAAGCATTATTTTCCACTTGTTGTTACATATTTCATACCTTGTGCACAGTCAGTTCTCTGGTGAACATTTTGACAGAATTCCAAAGTATTTAGAGCTTTCCAGAAATGCAGTTTGAGTAAATGAGAACTAACATGTAAATTGTTTGAAGTTATTTAAACAAATGTAGCCTGGTCCAAAACTGTTTGATGCTCTATACTGGAGTACAAGGTGCCACCTGTTGCACTTACACACTGTGTGTTTTGAGTTTGGGCCTTCATTATTGATCATGAGCTGTGATAAAGCTGGTAAATGGACCTTGAGATTATTCAGTCACATACATTTTACAGATCGTAATATCATATCTTTACATATAATTTATGATTCATAGTTGTTTTTTTTGCAATGTTTGAACTGTAATTCTAATTTCAAAGAAAAAAGTGAAAGTCCAAAAATAATCTAATGACAGCAAGAGCACGACAGGAATAATCAATGGTGAGAAAACCTGAAAATGCTGAGAGCAGTTTTTTTACGCTTCTTATGAACTTTTTTTTTTTTTAAAAGGCATCTCCTCCAAGTGTAGGTGTATCTCACCTAACTATACTGTTGCCTAGATCAGCAGAACAATAAAGTGTGTCTTATATTGAACATTAAGCATGTGAGCACCACACAGCAAGTCAAGACACCTGTGGCTTCTATTGTGTGAGTTCTTATTATGTGTTGGCATTCAGTTACAGTACATTGTGTATTATGCTGCTCACATTTCACTTTGCATTGAGTGGCATCTCTGCTCACACAGCATCCCCAATACCTTATGAACGTGTGTGTGTGTGTGTGTGTGTGTGTGTGTACACGTATGTGTCTAAATCCATCCATCCATCAATCTGTCTGTCCATGAACCTGCTAAATTAGAAGCTGTTGAAAGGTTACTGCACGGACATCCAAAGTGTCAGCACCAGACACAACTTCCCAGCTTGTCACTTGTATTCCTGGAGTGCTATTGTCTGCTGTTGATGTACCAAGAATATATTTATATATATGAGCCCCAATCGAATGCTTGTGGTACAGTGCTAGAATATTACACAGTGCTTGAGTGGTGTAGATCAATAAATACTTTCTGAGCTGTGGAAATGAGGAGGATGAATTGACAGCTGGCACACATTTGGAATCTATATATTTTTAGTGAACATTTATGACTATGGTGACCTCTGGTGTCCTTACATAGTATTGTTTCAGTTGTCAAGGATGCGTTTCCCTCTAAAAGTAATACACATGAAATTGCAACTCAAAAATGTGAAACCATGTTCATGGTGAAGCTAGTGCACTGTAAGGTTACAGTTTTACTACAAAGAAAAAAATGAATAAAAATGGTCATTATTCCTTCAAGTTAAATATTCTACAGTCAGTGAATTTTACTGATATAGAATTTCCTTTCTTTCCTGTAAAAATTCTCAGCAGTTTACAGGCCTGAAAAACATCATTCAAAGAATGAACATGATGCAATATAACCGTCAACCTCACTCGTCCACCTCAGCATCTACAAAGTGTATTTCATTACATTTTACAGTATCGAGACATTAAATCTTGATGTGATATACGATAATATTGCAATATATGATAATATCACTGACATTATCGATGCTGCCACTAAACAGCAGTTTATAGTTTTATTTGGCACATGCCAAGTACAGTACGCAAGGCAGTGAAATGAGAGTCGGACTCGACAGCAGGGCAGACTGAGCAAAACTGAGAAAAAAAATGTGATATCATGAAAAATATTGCATATGGCAGGAAATATTGCAATGTTTGATATATAGATGGTTGTAAAGTCTTTATTCAAAATGCAGAGGAGAAAGAGAAAGCAGATGCTGTATATTGGGCTTATGTTGGAAGTGTTGCGAGATCTTGTGTTAGAAGGAAAGGACAAACAGATGAAGGAGGGATCTCCTACTGAGCTGTTTGTGTTGGTGAGAGAGGGAGGGAGAGGGAGAGAAATGAGAATCAATCTCTTCCCCAGATGTCCCAGGCAGTTTTCGTGGAGTCTATCTGGAGGTGATAAATCTAGGGGCAGAGCCCATGCTTCTGCTTCCATTAGAGCTGTTTGGGTCAACACGTGGTCCCGTCTATTTTTAAAATGGACTCTTCTCTGCCAGAGTGCCAAAAGAGTCACACTCAACATGCTCACTTGCTGAAGAGCTACCTGTATTTGTTCATGTCTAATGAATGAATGCTGGGTATTCATATTAATTTGGTCTCTTGTGTACTAATAGATTAGTGGATTGATTTACTGATTGATTGATTGATTGATTGACAGCTCTATGGGGAGTACCAAGAGCACCAAGGAGGCTCTGGCAGACGGGAAGCCACACGCCTGCTGACAGAGAGACAGATCAAGAAACACGGCAACCATCCCCGCAGCCATGGGAGGACGCGGCATGGACATGGCCGTCGTGGCCAAAACGGATACCACAGTCGCCATCAGCATGGGTTTCACAGCAGGCAGAGGAGCAGGGGTCAGTCCAACATGGAGGGTGAGGCTGCTGATGAGCAAACCGGTGAACCTGACCTCACATCCTCTTTGAAGAAGAAGCGTTCCTACTCCAAGTGTCGAGGTGAGCAGCACTGAGGAAAGACAAAGAAGTAAGTAAATGGACAGATGCTTTATTACTCCTGTTTGTGAGCGTCTGCGATTTTTGTCAGACTGCATAGCACGGGTGCAGCTATTCCTTGTGACCAGGTTGGGAGAAGACTGGATCTTCCTGGTTCTGCTGGGCATCACAATGGCACTGGTCAGCTGGACAATGGACTACGCCAGCGCAAAGAGCCTGCAAGGTTGGATCACATCCCATTTTTCAAATATTTGCACAAGACAATTCTTCTCTCCCTTTCTCAATTATCTTTAATGCTCTTCTCATTCCATGCCCTTTCTCTTCTCCCAAAATCATTAATTTCTCTTTCCCTTCTTTTTTTCCTCCTTTCCTCTTCCCTTCCACCCTTCTTGTCCCTTTCCTTCTTCCAATTCATCCTTCTTCAGCCTATAAATGGATTCATGGGGAGCTGAGGGGGAACATCCCCCTGCAGTTCCTGGCCTGGGTTTCATATCCCCTGATGTTCATCCTGTTCTCCTCCCTCTTCTGTCACCTGGTTTCTCCTCAAGCTATTGGTCTGTACCCCCTCCCTCCTCATGCTTCTCTGCTCTTCATCTGCCTGTAGTCTGTGGTGGAAGTTTTCCCAGTGATAACTTTCAGGTGTATCCAGTGCATATTAGATGATTTACATTTAAAATTTAGTCAATTTACTTTTGCACCAGTTAGTATTTTTCTATAATTTAAATATATAATTTCCTTTTAAATATAATTTCCCTTTCCAGCTCCAAACAAACTCTTCAAACTCTGTCTTGTGTTCTGTCCCAGGTTCTGGTATCCCAGAGTTGAAGACCATCCTGAGAGGTGTGGTGCTGAAGGAATATTTGACTCTCAAGGCCTTTGTTGCTAAAGTCATCGGTCTGACTGCGGCTCTGGGTAGTGGCATGCCTGTAGGCAAAGAGGTGAGTGAACACAGATAAAGCTGGGCCATCCACGTTTTTACACTGATTAATTAACAGTGTCTTGCCTTTGAAACAGCAGACTTTGGTCTCGCACAGTATGCACTGTGGTGCTTCATAACATAATTATAATAATTACAATTTCCTGTTGTGCTCTTCTTGTGCACTCAGGGCCCGTTTGTTCACATTGCCAGTATCTGTGCTGCAGTTCTCAGCAGGTTCATGTCCTTCTTTTCAGGAGTTTATCAGGTAAGTTGATGTCAGGAACCATTTTCATTTACATTCAACTTTTAAGTGTGATTGTTAAAAACAGAAAAAATATTCCATGAGACATTCCTCATTTATATATTGTTTTTCCATTGTCTCAACTCTTCCTCCTCCTACTCCTTTCTGGATCAGTAGAATCCATACTGTTATACAGACATCCTAACAGTGGGCTGCGCTGTCGGGGTGGGCTGCTGCTTTGGTACTCCACTTGGAGGTACACAGCCTTTTCCCTTTTCTGTTCTACTCTCTTGCATGTAAGATAGTCATGCCTCTGCATTAGGTATTTTCATATCTCACCAGCCCAAACTATACACTACATTCTGTTGTTATGAAATCAACGCGTTTGTGGGTTTTTTTTTTTAAGGGTCCCATATTTTGCAATGTTCCAATGTTTTATTTGAAGTGTTGAAGGCTTCAAGCCTCTCTTCTGATTGGCTGACTGTTTTCTGAGTGATCCAATAAAAATATAGCAGATTTCAGGTAAACACTCAGAGAAACCAAATCCTGCAAGGTTGGATGATGGGTCCAGGTGGGCTGGACTTGAGACATGGCTGAGGGTTGTGACTGTATAGTTGTGACATCACAAAGTTACAGAAGTCCTGACGGCTCATTTTAAGGCCCAGTTACAGTTTAGTTAACTGTGTGCATTTCCCTGTGGACTGAGCGTGTTGATACTTTTACAGTATTGAAATACAACCTAGACCTGCTTTATAATCAAAAAAAGACATGGAAATCTAGCTTATACTATATGTGACCTTTAAAGTTACTACTTAATTTGCTCCAATTTACAGGAAATATCAGGTTGTTTGCATGTAACTTTCTTCATGGCTGATGACTGTTTTTTTTATTTTTTTTGTCCACTAGGTGTGCTGTTCAGCATTGAAGTTACATCCACCTACTTTGCTGTAAGAAACTACTGGAGAGGATACTTTGCTGCTACATTTAGTGCCTTCATATTCAGAGTGTTATCCGTGTTTAACAAAGATGCAGGTATGGACGGGAGGGAAAGTATTTATGACGACACAGTCATTGCAAATGTTGTATTTTTGTGTCGTCATTTTCTCATTGTCAAATACACATGAGCTAGAAGGCCTTACCTCAATGTCCATCACCTATGTGTCTAAGGCAATTGCAATATCTTTTCAGTGACACTGATTTGATGTATGCTCTGTGAACATGTCATATATTTTCCACTAGATGGTGTCCTCCTCCATTATGTAGCAACACAGTGTTTTAATGCCTGACTGAGGTTACTAAGGTGTCAAACCAAGCTCCCGATGAATCCATTTCTAGACAAACCAACAAATGTCTTTGTTGTTTCACTGTGTCACTGTGTCCCATGTGGCTGCATAACAAGAAAGTTGAGCAGTACTGCGAAATACAGAAATTATGCACAACCTTTTTTATCTGGTTCTATTAAATATCAACAGCAGCTGATGCTGTAAAGAAAATTATTTATTCAAACTAAATCCTATTTTTGAAATGCTTAAGAGATGTGTCCCATATTTAGATCACTGTGAACTGACTGTATGAATTTCACCTCCTCATCCTCTCTTCGTCTTACAGTAACCATCACTGCTCTGTTCAGGACAAACTTTCGTATGGATTTCCCCTTTGACCTGCAGGAGCTGCCGGCCTTTGCCATCATCGGGTGAGCAACTGGAAAACTGAGGCAAAAACACATATGGCAGCATTTGTGTGTGTGTGTGTGTGTGTGTGTGTGTGTGTGTGTGTGTGTGTGTGTGTGTGTGTGTGTGTGTGTGTGTGTGTGTGTGTGTGTGTGTGTGTGTGCTCTTCTGCACTGTGTGTGTTTCTAAACTTTGCAATGGAAATGTCCTAAAATTTGGAGGTTAATAAGTCAGACTTTATGCAAATGTAGCATTTGATAAATGGAGAGTCCAATTTATTAGTTGACCATCGACCTCAGGGGAGGACAGAGAGAGACACACAGAGCACAGGTGACGTCTTCATGGGATGTTGCTCTGCCAAACCTGGCTTTATCTTAAATTTGTCACTGTAAACTGTCAATGTAAAAAAAAAAAAAAAAAAAAATGATCCACCATATAACAACACATACAACATATATAAGTTACTTGGAACTTACATGACTGAGATCAGTCATTATATTTTATAGAAGGAATCTTCAGGCTTTTATTTATGATGTATCTATAGTAGTATGAAAAGTATGAAAATAAATCACACATTTTTAGTCTTCACTCATGTTTGTTGTTAATCTTGCCCTGTCACTTTGTACCTTGTGATTAAGAACACATTCAAAGGGTGTTACAAATGAACAAATGACTTAATTTATCTAATGTGAGGTTTGTTTGTATGTGCAGGATTTCCTGTGGGTTCCTGGGGGCATTCTTTGTTTATCTCAACAGACAGGTGGTGCTGTTCATGAGACGACCCAATGCTATGACCCGCTTCCTGACCAAACAGTGAGTCTCTGAGCGTCAGCTATTGTAAATATTTGCTCAAATGTCTAAAAGTTAGGAGCATAATTTATTATTTATGGATTATCTTTAAACTCTTATACATAGAAATAACATAAAATGACACAAAATATAAATTGCTTCATTATATTTACTTTATATTTACTTTACTTCTGTCTTTGTACGAGTATGCATCTGTTGGTTACATGTTTGTCTTAACCTCCTTGTGGCCTAGTTGTTTTGTTGATTACTGTAACACACAGGTATAATAAGGATTTGAATAATTCTGGATAATTATTTACGTTTACTGACTTTCCTTTTCTCTTTATTCCTTCCCAGTCGGCTGTTGTTTCCTGCTCTGGTAACGCTGGTCATCGCCACCTTGACCTTCCCACCTGGGTTCGGACAGTTCATGGCAGGAGAGGTCAGAGTTCATACCTTGTCCTCCCCTCTTGTATAAACAAAGGAGAATTCAGGACACAGAAATCTGTTTGTACCTGCACATTACGCAGACAGCAGCAAAGCGCTAATAAACAAAAATCAGCAGTAAATGCCACCCCACAAAAACTAACAGCTGTAACTAATTTGCATGTTGTAAAACTCCATGAGGCAAGGTATTTATGTAAACCTTCACCTGCTCCAAAACAACACAGGACAAATGTGTGGTATCCAGTATCCATGTACAAGCTGTGATGTGATGTATCATAACCTAAAAGCTAAATCTGGATAGGCGGGTTTGAGCTGCTGTGTCCAGAGGAAGCTGGACTCACCAACCATCTCTCAGATCTTTTGTCTCCTTGGTTTCCTTTGGTATAAAACAGCATCACAGATCAGACTTGATAAATACGAGCCTGCTGTTTTCCCTTCACTGATGCTACATCACAGGATTTTTTGGTATTGAAGTAAACTGTGAACTGTTACTGCCACACTGAGCCACCAACATGAGCACTTGCCTTATGCACAGCAGGTTACATAAAGCGAGACGCCCTTATCTTTTTAATAATTGGGAGAAACATTTGAGATATGGGCTGTAAGCTCTGAGGCTTCATCTTGAACCATGTATACTTGAATATTCTGAACAGCATCAGCATGTTAATGTGCATCTGTGGCCTTACTGTGATGTCAGTGTGTGTGTTTCTACATGAATGGAAGCGACATACCTCGTAGCCTTCTCTGCCGTGCGTACAAAGGGAGTTTTAAGGTGAAAGCTCAGACAGCCATGTATCAGAAACTCAGCCACCTAGAGCTAAGAGCTAATCATATGTTTCACAGAGGCCCAGAATAGACCCCTTAGTGTGAACCAGGTGTGTGTGTGTGTGGGGGTTATATGCTATTGTAAGTCCATGTGCATATGTCAGAAAGCAACACCTTAACATGTTTTTTTTTGTGCCCTCAGTGTATATCCTCACACCACTCTCGTTGTAGAAATGTCTAACACCTTTTCAACTAACGCACAGCATCGTTTTCATACATCAGGGAGTGAGGTGATATCTAAATTCATATCATTTGACTTAGAAAGTAAAAATAGTTGCTGCAGAATGGATGCTCTGTATCTGACAGTGGATATAAAGCTTTTGGGGAATTAAATCCCTCCAATCCAACTTGATAGCACAGTGCAGAGTGACAGAAGAAGCAGCCCAACGAGAGGAGATTAAATGCTACATGGGTTTTGAACCAGGCATGAACCCACAACTTCAAAAAAAAAAAAGGCTACAGGAAAGCCTATTATTGCATCCAGCTCTGTGGAGGCCCACAGCAGCCTTTCACAGAGCAGACCCTATACGTCTCCACTCACACACACTACCAAATGGATGCTTTTCAGGGCCTCAATTCAACCCTCAACTCGAGCAGGAAGTAGAAAAGTAGAAAAATCGAAATGACACTGGTGTTGTTTTTCCCCCCGTGGCAGCGTTATGCAGATGCAGGAGGCGCTGCAATTTGTTGCCTGTGAGCAAATTCAGAGTCATCTATGCAAATGTGGAGCAAAATGTTTGAAGTGAATTAGTCATTCATGAGTCATCTAAAGAGAATGAGTCATTGGACACGGCCACCCGTACCCGTCTGCTTCCAGCTCTCTGGATGACTTCCTGCCTGTTTATCCCACTAGACTTTCTTATCCGTTTTACCCTTGTTGCTTGTCCTCCCTTCGTTAAACTTCCCTCCTCTTCACCCATTTCCTCTTTCTCTTGCTCTCCTTCTCTCTCTTTTCATCCCTCTCTCTTTGGCATCTTCTCCCCACTTTTCATCACCCGACACCCCTGCCTTTTCTCCTTCTCTCCGTCTGTCCTACTCTGTCCTTTTTCACCTCTCCACCCTTACACTTCCTTTTTACTCCCTTTCTCTCGTTCCCTCTTCCTACCCCACCTTTTTGGTTTATCTTGTCTGTCTTGTCTGTCATCACCTCATCACTTCTTCACTTCTTCCCTCTATATTTCTCTTCTACTCCCCCCATCTCCCCCCCTTTACTTCTCATTCACCCTTCCTTTCTCCCTTCTGACCGTCTCTCTTCAATTTCCCCCACCCTCATTCCCTCTTCCCTCACCCCTCTTGCCCACCCTGCTCACACCCTCACCTTGTCGTCGTCCTCTTCCTCCTTCATTCATCCCCTGTTCTCGCTTCCTCGCTGCCTCTCTCCTCTCCTCTCCAGCTGATGCCCAGGGAATGCATCAACTCTTTGTTTGATAACTTTACGTGGACGAAGATTTCGGGATCTCCTCCTCCGGTCGGTCTGGGCCGCTCCGCCGCCTGGCTGCACCCTGATGTCAGCGTCTTCATAATCCTGCTGCTCTTCTTCCTCATGAAGGTCTGTTTGCTGCTGGTAAACGTTTGTGTGTGTGTTTGTGTGTGTGTGTGCTGGATTGAATAGGTGTTTGTGTGCAGGTCAAGTGTGTTTCATTGTTTGTGTGTGTGTGTGTGTGTGTGTTTCTGTGCAAGTGTGAATGTGTGAGAGTGTGTGTAGATGATGCATCTGCGTGTTTGTTTATGTGTTTGTGAAACTGAGTGTGACTGTGTGTGTGTGTGTGTGTGTGTGTGTGTATGTGTGTGTGTGTATTTGTGTGTGTATTTGAGGCTGGCTCCACCTCGACGTCAGCATTTTCGTCATCATCCCTCTCCTTCTCATTTGCTGCAGGTCACTCATGTTGTGTGTTGGTGTCAGGGACATCTGTGTGTGTATGTGTGTGTGTATGAGTCTCTGTCCTCCTCCTTGTCTTCTTGTCCAAGGTCAACAGTGCTGGAAAGCTGCCAGCAGTTCAAGCTATCTTATGTTTTCTTTAAAGCAGCTGCACACACACACACACAGACACACAAACCCTAGAGATTTACCATTCTCTCTATCCTCTTGGTTGTTTACTTAAATATTTCATGAGCATAGACTTGTGTACATAAATCTGGTGTAGGTGCTGGGTTGACTGTGAATCAGCAGAGAGTGGATGAAACTGCCTGTAAAGTGTAAAAATAATCCCACAGAGAGCACACCGATGAACTAACACTATGAAAAACCCAAATAAACTTTGTTTACTAAATCACAATAACAAGGCAGCAACATAGACCAAGCTGAATGAGAATAAGCTGCAAGTTTACTCTCATTGACAAGGACTGAGACCTATTACCTGACAGTTGCCTGTTGGGTTTGTACACAAACAGCTGTCTAGTGGGAGTCATGAGGTTTTATGCAGGCGCTGCACGGTCATGTAGTGCCCAATGCCATTTTTTAAGACCACTCCGAAGAGCAGAAATTGCTCCCACCCATACAAATTATCGAGTGGTGTCATTAACATCCAGACAATGTCAGAGTGTAGTACTTCACAACAGTCAGACTGGATCAGTAGAGCTGAGAATAATTACACCCATTCCAAAAGCTGAACACCCTCAAACACAGTGAGGGAGAGAGCACACCAACACTGGCTGCAGCATGTTGCACCATCAGCTAATGAGCAGCAAGAAGAAGTGGCAATACATATAATTTTTCATGTTCCCTGAATACTTCATAAAAATCTTCTCCTGTGAGGATTATAGCATACAAGTTTGCTCAGGTCCTCTCAGGTAAACAGACACAAGACCTGCACTGACAGACCATGACCTTACCAGACCCCGTTAAACTGAATATAATTTGGTTTTGGATATTAGGAACTCAATGAACCTGGGAAGATCTCCATCCCAGAGTCTTTCCACAGCCTCATTCTGTGGGTCTTACCATTTCCAGTATAACAGGACAAGAAAAGACTGAGGTTATTCCAAACACTTTATTGATCCTTTTCATTATTCCATATGTGCCTAATGCGGGAATATTTTATACTCTAGAATTTCTTTCTAAAACGATTTAGTGAAGCAAAAGTGAACAACAACTCCAAAAACAGGAGGGAAATAACTGACGCCATCAGTTTGACTTGAATTGTAATCAAGATACAAAGTCATGTCTCCAACAATTAAAGCACCTATGAAGGCAGAGAAGTGCCCTCCTTGTGTTCAGCCTCATGATATTCATGCTGTTTTTGTACTGCTGTCAATCTGTCCACCCCCAGTATTGTTCTTCATTTAGACACGGTGTGACCTGAGCTTCAGAGTTCACGTGTTTCATGTATGAAAAACAGAGACAGACAAAGTCTGGTCTCTAAATACCCTCGAGTCCTGAACCGCCTACAGTCTGTTGGCTGCTGCAGAAAACAGCACCAAGCTGTTGCTGCCTCCTGTTTGCTGAAAATCTGCAGCTCCTCAAGGGCTTAAGAAGAGAACAGTGAGGAAGTTGGGAAACTGGGAAAGCAGGTTTTGTTCTGGGAATTTCAGATAGAGACAAACCAAGTCTGATGCCTGCATCTTAATCACCAGAAACACCTGTGAATTATCTCAAACTATGAGCAGAGAAATGGAAACTTAAAAGACTTCAAAATGGCCCCCAAACATTTTTCCTAGATCCAAACTGCAGATCAGATTTCCGAAATAACCCCAAAAGAGAGAAATCAATATCGTCATCATCATTTTCCCCTTGCACTCCACAAAAGTCAACCTCCGTCTGTTTTTCTGCTCTGTCTAAAGTCAAATTAGGCAGAAATGCCACATAAATAATCTCTTCAACAGGATATTAAATCCTGTCACTCATACACTGAGTTGGTTTAGTCATGGAGCTTCTCAGTTGAGCAGAGTGGCTCCCTGTAGTGAGAACTTAATTCAACCAAAACTGAGAGCAGCTGGTTAGTAAAACTCCTATCACAACACACAGGAACACATCTGTGTTGTTCTGCTTTTCTGTTGCCCTCTGCTGCTGTCAGCATCACACACTCAAACACACACTCTGGATCTGCCTCTCTCAACTGCGTTTATGCTTCTGTCTGCCTGTTTCCTTTTCTCCCTTTGTCCTACAAATGTCCAGTTAAGTGCAAATTAGCAACGTTGTAATGAAGCAAAAAAAAAAAAGAAAGAAGTAATGCTGAATATAAAAGTACTTTAACACTGGTAGTTCCATTCAAATATTGGAGCATTTTGCCTGAAAATTTGATAAAATGAATATGGTCCTATCTGTACAACTGAAAGAAAATGTAAAGATGACATCATAAATGACAACCTCTCAGAAAATGGGATAGATTAAATGCCTCATCTGCAGAGAATAACATTAACAATGTTTTATTTACAAGGAGGATAGTGGCAGAGGGGTGCTCACATGTGGTCCTGCATATGTCAAAAAAACCAACATTGCCTCCACCAAACATCTGCACCTCGATGAGAGATTCTAGGATTCGTAGGTTGATTATTTACACAATGTTTGCTAATGAACAAACTACTTGTTAGCTTGTGCACAACGGCAAACAAGATTTGGTGTAGGCGATGTTGTGTGATTTGTTTGCTTCCCCAGTGGGACTCAAACTTAAGTGTGAAAATTCAAGATAAACATAGAAAGTTGAGCATGAAAGATCATTCATGACCCTAGAAGTAGTGGTTAAGATTAATCTTTCAAACAGCTTAGAAGAAGATCTTCAGAACTCCTACACAGTTTATATTCTATATAGTGATAGAGGAAGTTTAAAAAAAAAAAAAAAAAAAAAAGTTTATATGTGCGGCTTTTCAACAGGTGTTCATATCAGTCTGTGACTATTAGACTTGGGCTGACATTCATTAAGATTGAATATTGCAATATTTCCCACATTTGCAACATTTATCATAATATCAAAAAAAAATAGTTTTGCAGTTGCGACCAGTCTGCGTCCAACCCTCATCTCACTGCTTTGCTTACTATAGATTGTAGCATCACTTATACTTGAAACATAAAATATAATTATATATAATATTAAAAAAACACCTGAAACATAATAATATAATTAAATGATTTTTTTCTTAATACCCTGTGATAATATCATATATCACGATATTTGGGCTGGACTGTGTTGAGCCTAATGACTGTAACTATTTCTATTACTTTACATCTCTGTCTTCATCTTACATTAACAGGCAGTCGTAGTTCCTCTTTATTTTTACTCCATCTCCAAATTGTTCTCTATCAAACTCTGTGTCGCAGTGTTTCTACTCCCATCTGTCTCAGGATTTGTGACACTGATGACGGAGTGTGTGCTGAATGCTGAATGCCTGTGTGTGTGTGTGTGTGTGTGTGTGTGTGTGTGTGTGTGTGTGTGTGTGTGTGTGTGTGTGTGTGTGTGTGTTCACGATTGTGTTTGACTGTCAAGATTAAATGAGAGAGAAGAAGACAGTGAGCGCATTCCTCTCTGTCATCAGTATAGCAGCCACCCTGTGAGAGACATGCTAATGAGTTTTTATCTTGTACCACAGTAATTAAGTTCTCAAACGATGATGACAAATGATGTATACAATGGTAATCTGGACTGTTAAAATGCTAATGTAGTGTTTCTCTCCAATCCCTTCAAATCAAAATGAAAAAGCCCAGCATGTGGTGTCTGTGAAGGGAAAGGAAAACACTCTCACTCACTCACTCACTCACTCACTCTCACACACACACACACACACACACACACACACACACACACACACACACACACACACACAACCCCCAGAACTCCAGAGCTTGTATAAAGGTAATCATTATCGTTGATGAGCTGTCTGCAGCCAAGAACAAAACGCATTATTAGGCGAGCTATTTTGAAGTTACATTCTGATAAATACACAAATTGTTTGGAGACAAACAGTGGAAGTGACATCTGAAGGGTGAGTTTAGCTTTAATTTACTGTGCAGAGGAGTTCACACGCTCACGCGCTTCACCCACTCAGTCCCACACAGTCGCACATTCATGTGGGAGCCACCTGGTTACAGCTACAGCACCATCCTCTGCAGCTTCACCGGAGCAGCTGTTGATTAAGTGCCTTGCTCAAGGACACCCAAGGGTGATTGGGTTCCCTCCCCCACCACTCACACACATTTTCCAGATTCTCCACTTCTGCAACTCATCAAGCCATGACCAAATAGGAGGATTTTTTTTCTCCTACTCAAATGCAAACACGGAGACAATGATAGCTCAAAAGGGCGCAGGGACTTTACATCGCTCCTGTTGCTATGCAACACAACATCTCAGAAGCGATCTAATTAGTACAAGGGTGGGTAACCTGCCACAACAAAGGAGATATTATTGAAGATGAAAGCAGGAAACAGAAAAATAGCTGTTCACCTGTTTGCTCTTAAGAGATCGTAGGAGATTGAGACTTTTTTTTCTCCTGGAACAGTTTGACTGACTTGTTCAGCTGCAGTGGTGAAACTGATGTAATATCTGGGCACAAACTTCAGCTTCATTAACACACAGCTCTCTGGCCTGTACTTTGATGCTGTCCACAGGAGGTTTTTAACAGTGGAGCCTGTTCTTCAGTCAAAGCACATACATCCTGAGTTTCCCTGTCTGAATGTTGTTGAATGTTGTTTGTCATCCTGCAGTTCTGGATGTCTGCCGTGGCCACCACCATGCCCATTCCATCTGGAGCCTTCATGCCTGTCTTCATACTGGGTGAGCGGACACACAGTGGCCTTTAGAGACTGTAGTTGAGCCTGCAATGATGATGGCTACAATATCCTTTTGGTGTAGAGTTTGTGATTATTATTAATTGTGATTTGTCCTCATATTAAGGAATGTGTTTTGACTATTTTCAGTCATTGCTGTCGTACTTAAAGGTCCCATATTTTAGAAAGTGAGCTTCTCATGTCATCTTTGATTATAAAGCAGGTTTTGGATCTATATTAATACTGTGAAAGTATCAGAGCACCTTCAATCTTTAACCTTTAAGATTTATTATGAGAAACTGAATTCAGGAAATATGCTATGGAGCTATACATGATGAATCGTGCCGCCTAAGTCCTATTAGAAAATGTTGTTTTCCCCTTTGTTCAGTGACAGTGTGTCTGACCAGGCTGTTTTTATGTTCCAAAAGTTCTTTGTTTCTTAACTTTCATATTAGATTTCAGTTTTTTATCATTAAGATCAACATTTTAGGAATCTGTGTTTATTTGCAGTAGTTTGCAGTCCATCTATTGTTTTTT
The DNA here is from genome assembly GCF_021018895.1 of Seriola aureovittata. Classification (NCBI taxonomy): domain Eukaryota; kingdom Metazoa; phylum Chordata; class Actinopteri; order Carangiformes; family Carangidae; genus Seriola; species Seriola aureovittata. The sequence continues at coordinate 5,049,021 of NC_079379.1, forward strand.
TGTTGAGAAGCGTTTGGATGTTAACCCATACCAGTGGTTCACTTTAAAATATTAATCTTTACCAACCGTAAAAGACTTCAAATGAATAAATTCAACCCCAGAGATGGATAGGTCATATCATGTGTCTGTATTTCGCGATGGTTTGAAAATGCAGCCTTTTGCACAGTCACGCACCACGGTGGCAGAAAGCATTTTTTTTTTAAATGAGAGCATCGTGAAAAATGAAAGCACCAGAAAACAGGTGTTTTTCTCTCACAGTGATGATGTTTTGAGCTTTTAGTGACTTGGAAAATTTGAGGGGGTTTAGGAGTTTCCTGTCTGCTGTCTAATAGCTGTAAAATAGAATAACAGACCAGTAGATGGTACATAGCATTTCTGAACAGGCCTCTTGTTGCAAATAGGAAGTTGTTTTCTGTCTGTCCTCATCTACTCTGGCGTCTTTACTGAAGAGGATAATCATGTTGGAAGTGATTTCTTTCATCAGCCTTTCCACCATCTGCTGTCACTAGAAACACTGAAACACTCTGTGATATACTGTACATTGAAAAATCAAGTTGCGAGACCAATAGAGGCTGACTGTTATATTTGTGTTTGTTTATTATTCTTACAGGTGTCTCAGAATTGGTGAGATTATGATTTAATTACAGTAGGAAGCCACTTATTGAAATCTGTAAAGAGGAATCTTTTATTTTGAAGGTACAGTTTGAAGTGTAATCTGTGACTCCTTTTCTCCTTATGCAGGAGCTGCTTTCGGCAGGCTGGTAGGGGAGATCATGGCCACCTTGTTTCCTCATGGGATTGTGTTTGACGGCATCCTTTACCGCATCATCCCTGGAGGGTACGCAGTCATTGGTTAGTCTTCCTTTCCTCCTCTTAGCAACCTCCCCCCTCTCCTTAGTTTAATCACAGTTTTGTCAGTGTACATACACCTGCAACTTGTGTTCACCTCCCTCTGACCCCCAGTTCTGACTAGCTGTTGACAGGGCGAGACTAACCTGCTGGGGTAATTACCAAAGATGTGACAGTATATGATGTAATCAAGGCACAATACAACAATATTTAGCATATAACCATCAATCATGTTGCATATTTTAAAAATCATATCACTGTAGCCTTACTGTCAAGCTGTCCACCCCTCCCTCCTCTCACCCCTTCCCTGTCCTCCTCTTCCTCCTCCTTAACTGTCAACCTCCTGCGCCCTCAGCTTGTCAGCAGTGGCCACGATGTCCTCTTCCTTCTCTTCTGTCACTTCTCCCGTCCTCGCTCTCCTTCTAACTTCTCCTCCTCTTCTCCTGTCAACCTCTCTGGCCCTCCAGTTGTCACTCGTTGTCAAGTCGTCCTCCCCACCTAATCTTCCTCATCTCCCTCCCGTCCTTTGTCATCCTCTCCTTCCTCTTCTTCCTCTCCGTCAGAGCATGTGGTCGCTTTGCTCTGACAGTTAAATGTCACCGTCGGTTCCCTCTGCTGTCCTCTCCCCAGCCACTGACCCAGAAACGCGGCCTTCCTTCACTCCCCATCTTGTTGCCCTACAAAGCCCATCCCTCCTCTCTCTACCTTGATCTCTCCTTCATTCCTTCCTTCCTACCTCATGTTTTTCCTGCCCTTCCTGTTTCTTCCTTTGTTTGATTCATCTTTTTATTCTTCCCGTTATCTTTCTCTCTTCAATGTTGTCCTGTGATCTTAGCTTGCTTCCTGTCTTCCTGTTAATCTGCTTTCTCTTCAGAACCTGCTCATGGAGTTTTTCTTTCCTGTTTCTCTCACCGTTTTTGTCTTTTACACTTAGCAACCCTTTCTCTGCCCTCCTACCTCTTACCTTAATATGTGATCTCCTTTTTTTTATTTTTCTCTTTGATATTATTCATGTGCAGTCCCTCATTTATTTATCGTGCCCATTATTCTTTGACCACCTGCTCTTTTACCCTCTTCCTCACTTTTTTTTTTATTATTCTCTCCCTGCCCATGTTTACATCTTAACTCCCTCTGTCCTGCTTCTACTTTTTCTTTCTCTTTGCTGCTTTCTCTTCTTTTCTCAATCCTCTCTCTCTCTACAATGATCTTTTACCCTGTCCTCTCTCTTTGTTTATTCCCCATCCCTCACTGCTGTTTCCACCACCCGCTTTCCCTACCTCCCTCCCCTCATCATCCCATCCCATGTCTCTGACAGGAGCGGCAGCGTTGACTGGCGCGGTGACTCACACGGTGTCCACGGCGGTTATATGCTTTGAGCTGACAGGCCAGATCTCCCACATCCTGCCCATGATGGTGGCAGTAATCCTGGCCAACATGGTGGCCCAGGGCCTGCAGCCCTCCTTGTATGACTCCATCATCCAAGTCAAGAAGCTGCCATACTTGCCGGAGCTCGGCTTCGGACACATGAGGTGTGTGCTGATGTCACACACTAGATGTTTCCATGTTGGGGAATAACGAGGCTTGTATTTTAGGTCATGGCTTTCTTATATTGCTTTTGCATCAGTCTAATGTTCTGTATGAAAACAACAAGCAAACAAATATGCCCTATGACCTTGCAACTGTGGGCAGACAAAAAAAATTAAGTTGGGTGGGTCAAGTGAGAGGATCAGGGAACCTTCCTTTAAAAGACTTTAAAGACAGAGGTGCTTAGTCAGTCTTAAAAGTTTAATTTTTGCTTCCAGTTAATGTTTTTCTTCTAGATTGCACTTTGAGGGCGTGCTTGTATTGCATTGTATGTATGTATTTCTTAAACATAAGATAAGATAGTCCTTTAATAGTCCTGCAGTGGGGAAATTTGCAAACCTTGCAAACACGTGTAAACCAGTGTTAACAAGTATTTTCACTCCACTGTCCCACAGCCAATACAACATCTTTGTTGGGGACATCATGGTGAGGAAGGTGAACTTTATATCGTCTGAGTCGACCTACAGAGAAGTCAAGCTCCTTCTGGATTCCTCTTCACTCAAGTCAATCCCACTGGTCGACTCAAAAGGTAGAAGAGTTAACTGTGTTTTTAAATGTAACAGTTGCAGTCCAAAAAAAATGTAAAGAAAATGAGAAAAAAGTTTTTCATTTTGCTCTCTCAAATCCAGATTGTACAGTTCCTGTATCATTAACACTAAGCTACACAAGTTTAATATCTAAAAGACACTACCTACTTAATGTTTTTGAAAATTCAATGAAACCAAGAAAATGAGCATGGTAGTTCAGCTATGAACAAGCTCTCTTTAGTCATCCAAGTAATTTTTCCTCCTACTTCCAGAGTCTATGATCCTTCTGGGAAGCGTCGACAGGTTGGAGCTTCTGGCTCTCTGTGATTGGTGGTTGTCACCAGAGAGGAGGCTCCTCATGCAGGTGAGGACCACACTATTTTCAGCTGGTGGTCAACGTCTTATTTAAGGCCTCCATGATATGTAAGAAAGTCCTTGCAGCGATGGCTTTTTTTGAATTAGTGATGAATGACACTGATGTTGATTATTTTCTGTCCTTGTGTGAGATAACAGAGATCATAGTAACCGTTCTGTAATGTGACGCCTTGGACCTGGTGGAAAGCCACTTGGTTTGATTTGGTGTTAACAAATGCTTTCTGTGAGCTGAAATGCTTTGGTATCATGAAGAGCAAGAACACATGCAGACAGTTAAAAGAAGAAATGTACACACTCTTTTTTTAGTTATGACACCAGCCGGGAAAGTCAAACAGCCACATCTTTATTTCACTTAGAGTCCGAAAGGACAAACATAAGAACTGTGTAAAATTTGTTAATAGGAGTTCAAGCTGAGTGAGGTTGTGCAACTAAAAGTAAAGCACATAGTTTGTCATTTACACTGAATTCAGCTCTGATATTCTGACAACATCAGTCCATATTGACCTGTTTACCTGGATTTGGATTCAGGATCGCAGTCTGCAGGAACAGAACCAGTCTCAGAAACACAGCTGGGAGTCCTTTGCCTTCGTAGATGAGGAGGAAGAGGAGGACGGAGAGAAGGTCAGAGTCTAATTTGTAACCTCTGATATCAAACCATCAGCATTTTGTTTCCCTTTGAAGTGTACTGAGCCTAAACAGTATATGGATGATAGCTTTATGTTTTTTCATTGTTGACTGCCATCATTGTTGTTGCTGTGACTTTTCCATCTGCCTCTACATTTTATTTGCCAAAAATACCACAGTTTGTTTTCATTTCAGTTTAAAACATTGTTATTTCATCTTTGAATTAAATGTCATGTCATTATCCAATAACTTGTAATATTTGTTTTTAAAGTGCTTTATTTATAACATTTACTTAGTTTAGTTACGTCTGGTTGTCATCTGCAGGGCAGTCCAGTACAGGAGGAGAGGAACGGCCCCCTGCCTCCTGCAAAACCCCAGGAGCCTTCGTCAAACCACACTGCTCCTGTTCCTGGTGAGCTGAGAGGACTACACATTTCTGAGTACATTTTTAGTTTTACTTAACATCCTTACATTATCTCTAAAATATCTATAGTGTTCTTGCTGTGATTATCAAAGGATAAAGACTTGACTTGTTCCGGTTTTCCTGCTTGTGAACTCTCAAATTAAGTTTCTGTTGGTGCCACCCTGACGTCCACTTTAATGTTGAAACAAATCAAACCGTGGAGGACAATCACAGTTTCTGATCTCTCCTCCTTAGCTTCGTTACACTTGGAGTGTTGTGTGGCATGCAGTCGAGGCTGGGGAACAAAAGCCTTATGGGGCTTGTCACAGTAATATTGATTCCTTCAGACAAGTTTTGCTCACTAGGATGATGTAATAGGATTTATTTTTTGCTATGTCTCCCCTACACAGAAAAAAAATGTCAACTGTTATGACTAAGCATTTAGTCAGAGCCCAGATGGTGCATGGAGCTCACTAGGTTCTCGTATGTGTTAAATACATCAGAGCCCAGAGGTCACAAGCACATCTCGTTGGTGCTTAAGAAGTATGAAATGATGTTATACAACCTGTAGAAGAATGTACACTTTTAATGAGCCATATTTATATTTGTAAATATGTCACATAGGTGAGTTTAATGTTCCCTGTGGAGTTTTCGACTGTTGGAGCTATTGAGCAACACTCAGTAGTCACTTTGTTGAATCTAGGACTCAAGGATGAACTTATTGGATTTTGATTGTCAAAGGTCAAGGTCATGGTGCCCTCACAAAATACGTCTTTGTTCAGTTCACAATAAAGTGATCCTATCAATCTACATTCTTTGGGGCCATATGTGTGAATGGGGTTTACCAAATCGACTTAAGCTTGTTTGTTTGTACACAGATGCTAAACCATTGGAATGAATAACTGCAACTAACAGGAGTGAGGGACGGTTTGGCAGCATGTTCACTGCAAGTGACCAGCTGGTGTGTGTGCGTGTGTGTCTGTTTGTCAGTAGCCTATCACACACAACAACAGTCAATCTCCCAGTGAAATGGTATCCAGGCAACAACAATAAGGAGTTGCTGGGGTTGCAGCAGTATCTCTAAAACCTCCATTTGCAGTTTGGTTATTCGCTCCAAAGGCTTTAAGTTTGTATAATTTATTGACCTTCAGCCACTGCGTCTCCCTCTTTACCTCTCTCCCACACAGACAAAGGTCCTCTGCAGTCTGTGAGGAAAACACTCAGGAATCTCTTCTCCCCTAAGAACAGACAGACGGAGAGACAGTCACAGGTGTGTGAGTGTGTGTGTGTGTGTGTGTTTGTCTTCACGTATACAAGAACTGCAGTAAGCGTGCATTAGCCCACTCTGTGTGTCATGTTAGTAATCTTACATCTTGTGTGTGTGTTGACATTTCTTTGTGTTTTGTGTCTTTTCGAACCTCTGTGCCCTTTCCCTCTGCTCTCTAACTATTTAGAGATGTTGGCAGTGTACTCAGTAGCCAAGACGTTTCCCCTTGTGTTATGAACCATTGAAATGCAAATGATACCTCGTCATTTTTGGCGATGCCAATCCCAAAACCCTGCACTCACACTGGCACTGCTGGGATATAAATATTTATTCATTATTTTATTTATTTTTTACAGGGTGAATTTTTCATTATGGGGTCTGCTTTCTATTCAGGCAAATACACACTTATCTGATTGACAGAGGCACATGAATACACAACTGCTCCCCGTCCTCAGACAAACTCCCCGAAGTCGAGCATCTTTCTTTCAACCTTGTCTCATATGGAAATGGGGGAAGCCAGAGACTGGAGGTAGAGTTATTATTCTGCTTGGCAGTGAGCCTGGCTCACAGGGAAAGCAATACATGTCATCTGTTTATACAAGCAGGAATGGAAACAGCACTGGAAATAAGCATATGCTTGTAAGCTTGCAAGATTAGAATTTGATTTCTGTCGTGCCCACCACTGCGGTTTATGAATTACCAGTCTGATTCTCTATTATGTTTTTGGACTCAATCCTATTCTTGCAATGGGGGGATTGTTTTTACAACAGCGAGCCACAGTTCTACAGCCTTGAATATCAAATAGACGCACAGTGGGGAAATTGCCACCAGCAATCAGGCCAAACCGCGGCTGAAATCTGGCTTTGAATCAGGTGTTTGTCTACTTAACAGCCACTGATGGCAGGTAACCAAACACTGACCTTTAGAATATTATCTGGCTGGTATAACAGTGTCAGCATCTTGTTCATTCTTACATTCGTCTTACTGCTGTGAAAAACCACAAAAAAACTACACCGAAGATGCAATAGATGATTTGTGCAGGTGAGAAAAACAAATAACAAGAAGTCTTTAAAAAATACCTTGACAACAAAACTATCCCCGTCCTGCCATGGACACAGAAACTGTGTCACTCTGTTAGTAAGTTGCCAGTATTTTTGTTGCTTCAAGGACAGAAGCAACCAACCTGTCCAGACAGCGAGTGAGTGACTGAATGAATGAAGGAGGCCATGCTTCACAAAACAGGTCACAGCGGATGTTGGCCTGGATTTCACTTACTCCATCCAGCTCACTCACAGAGCTGCTGGAGCTGCTGTGGAAGTGATGAAAGATGAACAGAAGAAACTGGACGACAGCAACCTGATTACAAAACAAGTGTCACTACGAAAGAGACACTTTGATATATTTCTAGATTAAATGTTGTATTTTTTAAGATTACTTATAGATGAATCACTTGTTGTATTTGCTTGTAATATTCAAATGATATTGTTATTTACATTATCCTGTACAGATGGCTCCCTGCATGTAGGATTCAGAGAAAGTTTCCCAGACTTAGAGGTGACATTCAGCTCTGGATCAGAGGGACAGAGGTGACAGAGGTGGTTTTTATAAAATCATTCACACACATGTCTCATCTCTCGTCTGTCTGTAGGAGCCCTGTCCTCCGCCCCTGTCCGACACAATGACACCAGAAGAGGTATGGTAATGATGGAGGGATGATGGATTTGAAGGGTTTTACAGAAATGCCTACTTCATTATTTATAACATGATGATGAAATACTTGCACGTCTGTGTTGAGTCACCAAACCTTGAGTCCACATTGAGTCTCAGGTCCCCTTGGCACATGTCAGGGTAACCAAGTTAGATCTACTTTCTGCCTAAGAAAAAATCCTCATAAAATGTTGAGTCACACCACAATCAGAATTCCATTTACCTCTGTTATATCTGTATAAGTAGACATACGTTTGTGTGACATGACCCTTAAAAACTAGGCCTGTATTTATTCCAACTGTTAAAAGTAAAATTTTGAACTTAAGTTAAAATCCTTCACTTTCACTCTTGAAGCTTGAGAACAAAATATATTTATCAAACATCTTTTGACTTACACAGAGCTGAGCACGCCTCTGTAATAATAATAGTTGCTGAAGCAATATTATTAAGAACGTAGTAGTGTTTGTCTGTTATTTTCATTTGGACATTTGATGAGTTATTGATGTTAAACCACTTTTTCTATTTTTTTCGGCATTCATCAGCTACAAACAAACAAACAAGAATAAATCTGGTTCTGATTTTATTTGCAATCACTCTCTAGGTATCTTCATTGTCTGCAGGTGTGGTACTAAATATTTTTTTTCCATTTCAGACAGTTTCCTATTATTTCACCCCATGCATAGATTTATAGATTATCAATATATTAGACTCTTGTTAATTTGCAATGTTAAATATTCCAAGAGCTTTTTAATGTTTCACACAAATAAAAGTGACCTTTAGGGGTAAAAACATTATATTTCTATATGCAAATGTGCAATATTACAGAAGTAGGAGTCACTTGTTGAAGTCACATGTTTCAGCGAAGAGCTTTTTTACTCTTTAGTTGATCCTTTAGAGCATTTGTGAGTGTTATTCTTAAATTTAAAGAAATCAATTGTGTTAAATTCAGAAATGAGGAACCTCACCTGTTTCTCTCACCAGTCTGAACTAACATGTCTTTAGAAATACATTTGGAGAGTGACATTTACAGAATTTCAGCCATTTCAAGCACATTTCAGTTTACGGTGTGACCTATTTAGTTTTGAGTGGATGTGTATCTACCAACACTTTATCATATGAACACGTTTGACTTCTCACCGTTTTTGTTTGTCTCTTTGACATGATTGGAACTGCCAAGTGAAACATTGAAACAAAACTGAAAACAGTCCCAGATGAATGCTTTAAGCTTTATTTACAATGGAGTCAAAGCTGTCAGAGCTCAGTGTTGGCATTCAAATCCATGTCACATGTAGGTCACAGATGTTTGAGATGTGTGTCACATTTTAGGGGAAGATTCAGAACTGGGGCACTTTTCAAACTGCAAAGTGACACTGAATTTTAAATGAGACATCTTTCTTGTTAAGAGCTCCAAAACAATATTGTGCCTCCAGTCGTGTTCTGTCTGCTGCCGTCCCTTTACTCTTCCTGGCACCTTACCAAAACGCCCCATAACCTCTCCCTGTAAATCCTACAAGACTGCTGCCCCTGTCAGCGCAGGCTGAGGCTCACAGGTAAAATCCATAGAGAGGCTAAAAGGTGTCAGACATCCTAAATCTCAGAGGGGAGGCCGCAGACATGCAAGGACGCAACAACACATGGATTCAAGGTTTCTCACAGCTGTAAAGCTCTCCTCAGTGGAAGCTAACTACCATCTATCACCTGCAGCCACACACTGACTGTACGAACACTCACACCTTCAGTTTGATCCAAACATACTTCACAGCGTATTGATTATTTATGCAACTGTAAAATCTGGTGCCTGATATATATTTAATCACTTGCTATATGTATATGACTCATGAAACCCTCTGGCTCAACTCGAGAAGCGACTCTGAGCTAAAGCCAGTCCATTCACCTCTGTAACCTTGCTTCTTATTTGCTGCTGCAGATCAAAGCGTGGGAAGAGGCAGAGATGGACAAGCCGATGGAAATCGATGAGATACGAGTGGACCCTTCCCCTTTCCAGCTGGTTGAGAGAACATCGTTACACAAGGTAAGTGCAGAGAGAGAAAGATAAACAGGCGTCACAGAGGTCGACAGATAAATCCCAGTGCAACACTTTGCTTCCTTACTGTAATTTATATTCTGTGAAGGAAGCATTTCCAGGCAAAACAAGGGCAAGGGTTCATTCTAAAATGCAAACTACTGAGAGCCAAGCCAAGTTTATTTGAATTTATAAATCAGCCAGGTAGAGAAAGGCAGTTTCATTTGATGGTAAAAACTGGTTTTATTGGTCGACAATTTAAAGATACCCTGTTCAGCTTTCTTGGAAATAAACAGACTTTTGTTTACATTCAGTGGTTATCACTGAACCACGTTGCATGCACCCCTGAGGCCTCACAAATGAACTGAATGGATTTCTTTGGACCTCGTATTGTTTGCATTCATGTGTTTTTGCAGCTTGTTTGCTGGCACACTGTTTTTGCCTTAGGTTTACCAGCATCAACTGCTGATATGTGGAATAGTCTGAAACCATCAGCAGTTGTGTGTGGGTGTGCATCCTCGTGCACATGCTCAAGATTCAAGTAAAGAAAATAAAAAAACATTGCTCAATAGTGCTACGAATTGTCAAAAATCCCACTGGGTACTTTTAAACTAGCAATCTCAAAGATCTCCATTTTGTTATCTTTGGCCATATGTGGTAAATGCAGATTTGTTTTTGAACCACACATGTGTGTTCCCCCACACGAACTTTGTGTTAGTGACTAATGTTCCTTTTGTTTTTGCAGGTGAGTCATATCAGACACCCAGCTCATAAAACTGTAAAATACAAAGAGTTCTATATAATTTCATCAGTGGGTCATGGGCTCAGTCACCATTGTGTTACCTCATTCGGTGATAGAAAGTGACTTAAAAGGCACTTATTTAAATCAGATTCTTTGAGATTGAAGTCATTATAATGAACATTATAGTATCCAGAGATTAAAATTCTTTCAATACAGAAATAGATTTGTTCATTTGGTGGTAAAGCTGTTTGTCAAATTGGAAATTTCCCAACAAGTGAAAAATGTACTTTTTTCCATTTTTTTTATTGACCTGAAGGTCGACGTAATCTCTCCGAGCATGTGCAACGGCCATATTATCACTTTAATGAATTAACCACTGAAATGAGTATTGATTGATGTTTTAGTGTATGAAATGGTCACTTCATTAGTCGGTGTTGGGACCTGTTGTGCACACCAGACATCTCTTTAATCAGTGGGCATTTGTTGGGAACCACTTTTCTTTAAGTGAAAGATCAACATTTGTTTGAGGCCTTTTTGCGTAGACTTTAAAGGTCCCATATTTTACAGTTTCTGTGTTTTATTTGAAGTGTTGATCCATAAGAAGATATGTTTGTGGTTTTAAGAACCAAAAACCATCTCAGTGTAGTTTTACATCTCCTCTCTCAGGCTTCTCTCTGGAGCTCTAGTAACAACAGGTCAGTGAGCCAATCAAAAGAGAGGAGGCTCTGAGCCTCTCTTCTATTTGGCTAAAAAATATAGCAGATTTCCGGTAAACACTCAGAGAAACCAAATCCTGCAAGGTTGACTGCTTTGGTGTGACATCACAAAGTTAAGTCCTGACAGCTCATTTTAAGGATCAGTGTCTGAATACAGGCTGTGTGCAATTCTCTGTGGACTGAGCACTTTGATACTTTGACAGTATTAATATAGAACCTAAACCTGCTTTATGGTCAAAAAACACATGGAAATCTACCTTTATGCTATATGGGACCTTTGAAGATTTTGTAGAACTTGTACACATCAAAACCTGTTGCACTGTCATCAGCCGGACTCCTGTCCTGTGAAAAAATAAGTTCCCAGGAGCATAAAGTTACTGCTCAAATACCCAAAGACTCAGGCTCATCTGCTTTCAAGTTTCATGCACAGTAACATCACCTTTATATGAGGCTGAACCAATTCATTCTTATTCATCCAAAAAATCCCCATCACCATTTATTGCAAATTACTTCATTTAAAAAGGTGAATATCTCAAGTGAACAAAAAAATAGTCTCAGATACTGAGAAATATTGTCAATTTCTTCCATTTTCATTCAGATTGATTTTTCATTACTTCATAAATTGCATGAAATTACTTGGATAGATGGCCTGCAGTTGATTTTAATACAAAGTGTAAACTCATCGTGGATAAGAGTTGATGTTTTTTTTGTCACAGGTATTATACAAGTAGAGAGGTATATAAATGGAGTTCAGCACCTCAAGCTGTCGTCAGGTCTTTTGTTGATGTTCCCACATTGGGCTCTTTAAGTTGTTTACTTCTGTAACATCTCATTCAGCCGGGGATGTGGATAACCTTGACAGAGGGGTAATGGCACATGAAAAACACTCTGTGGAGACTGTGATTTATTCTCACAGTGTCGTCTGACTAAATGGAGGCAGACCCAGCAAGGCTTCATTTTGTTTGACTGAGAACAGAATCTTATTTACTGTAGTCAGTGGGCGGAGGGGGTTGTTAGGTCAAAACCCAAACGTTTATGTGTGGGAGTTCTCCCCTGTTGATTGTAGATGAAGAAAGTTTGTACAAACACGGAGAGGTGCCTTGCTCAAGGACACCTTAACAGCAGTTGGTCAGGGAGGGGGAATTGTTCAGGCTTGTTCATGTTTTATTTCATTTTCATAGTGTGAGGCACGATGATTAACGCTCTGGTAATTTGTGTTTATTGAGCACTAAAAGCTGCACTTGCTAGATGTGGTATATTCCACCTAAATCATAAATGTCTTTACTCATTAACTTACCCAAATGAAAAACCATCCTTCTTCTCTAACTTCTAGTCCACTGCTGCCATCCAGCTGTTCAGCTGTGATGATGAAAATGTGGTATTTTTAAGATGGAAGTTCTGATATTGCATTTTCAGCAGGAGCTCAAAAAATATTTGTTATTGCTCATCTAAAATGTTGAAGTGTCAGAAAGGTTACAGTCTTACATTGTAGCTTTTGGCTACACACAAATAGCTTATTTACTGAAAAGTGATCTGCAACAGTTTTTGATAATTAAGCTACTAAAATATAACAGGTGTTTTCTCCGTTCTTTGTTATGATGGACTGAATAACTTGGGCTTTCCACTGTTTGAATAAAATGTCAGATTTTTTGCGATGAATGACTAATCAAGAAAGTACATGGCAGATTATTGTTAATGAATATAATTACTATCCATAATTACAAAAAATAAGGAACTGAAAAGAATAATTATTAGCTTACAGTTTCTTAAACAATGTTTGTTTTACACATTAATTCATTCAAGTTTGTTCCAAAATTCCAGCCTTCTAACAGAAATACATCTGTTTTTCAAATTTGTTCTAGTTCTGATTTTGTTAAACATAAAAATTCCCTTTAAGATAATAACAACTGTCTCATTTAAACTATGTTTTTTACCTTCTTTGGTCTCATTTATTGTGAGCTTCAGATAATATCTGAGCAGTTTGATAGTCTACAAGGACATCTGTTTATAATTCTTATAGCTCTGTTCTGTAGCAGGAAAATTTGATTTGTATGAATTTTAAATGCACTTCTCCAAAGCTCTACACAACAGGTGATGAGAATAGCACAGAATAGACAGTGCAGTCTCAGGTAGCAGGTCCTTCGCTTTATAAAGAAGTACAATTGATTTTTATTTCACATAATTTATGTATGGTTTCCAGCTTGTGATCAATAATGACACCCAAAAAATTCATTTAATTTATTCTTTCCATTTCTATTTTACCTCCCTGTGGCACACTTTTCTTGACACATGTGAAGGTGATCCAGGATTTGCAGATGTCTGCAGGATACTGAAGCGTGTAAACACCTTGCACCGTTATTGTTATTATTTTTCTCCTTATCAGTGTGATTTCATTCTCATGGTAATATCCAGAATATTCTGCTTATTCATGTGCAAAAGGGGCCTCGTGATTGAGGTGTGCTGGTGCATACAAAGAGCTCATCCAAAGTGACCTCAGCCGAATTTGAACAGAATACTTGGTGCATGGAAACACACTCAAGGACTTGTTCTCTCTGTGGTTCACCTGGAGCTAGTTTGCTTTCATCTCTCTGTCTGTGTGACACTGCGTCTAGACAGAGAAGCACTAAGCCTGTAAATCGTCTGAAGCCGCAGACAGATGAAAAAAAGTTTTTTAAAAAAGGCAGGTAAAAAAAAGAAAGAAAAAAGGCAGGACTTTGTCATAATTTGCCGTGTGACCTTTTTCACTCTGTCTCCACAGACTCACACCTTATTCTCCCTGCTGGGGCTAAGTCACGCTTATGTGACCAGTATTGGCAAACTGGTGGGGGTGGTGGCGCTGAAAGAGGTAAGAATCTTTTCCTTTTTTCCAATCTCAACCTCTCTAATGAAGGTCACCTGTAACCAAAAGCATACATTTTTTCCCAAAATTACATTCCCATTGAGCTGAGGCCAAAAAAAAGCCTTTTTCCTTTTTTAATATACTCGACTTTCAGAGGTATTTCCTCGTCCGTCTTGACTTTGGAGGAAAGAAAAAATATCCACTTCTTGCTCCTGATTTGCTTTTGAATTATGTGTGAGTGTTTTGGGAACGTAATCAATATCCTGTGTATGTTTCTTTGATTTACTTTATTCCTTCTGTCTTTACCCGTCTCTGCCTCCTCCTCTTGTGTCACTTACTTCATCCCTAAACCTTGTTTCCTTCTCTTTTCTACCTTGTGTTATCTATCCCTTCATCTCATCCCTCTATTTTCATGATAACCAAATTGTTCTCCATCGCTTTTTATCCATTTCTTTCTTCCCTTTCTCACACTTCACTTTTTCCTCCACCCTTCTTCCTCCTTCCCCTCCAGCTCCAGAAAGCCATCGAGGGCTCCACCCGCTCCGGCGTCCGACTTCGTCCTCCTCTGGCCAGCTTTCGTGACATCAGCAACCACAAACCTCCACCTTCTTCTCCCGCTGCTCCTTCCTCTCCGACCTCCCCCTCCCCTCCCTCAGCTTCAGCTGCTTCCCTGCCCACCTCCTCTTCTCCGCTTCACCACCACCACCATCACCACCACCACCATCACCACCATCCCCATGTGAATGAGACGGAGGTGTGGATTGAGGGCTTGACAAGGGAGGTGGCGGAGAGCAGCAGCACCACCAGCAGCAGCAGTAGCAGTACAGGAGATGATGGTGCCAGCAGTACGGGGGCCTGCAGCTCAGCCAGTAGGAGTTGCAGTTACAACAGCAACCTTAACCTCCCTCCCTCCTCCACTCCTCCCCCTGTCCCTTCTTCCTCCACTGCTCCTCCTTCTCCTCCCTCTCCCTCCATCCCTCTCTCCACCCTAAGGCCCCTACAGGAACTCCTTGATGGGGGTGAAGACAGCGACGATGAGCCAATGGTTTAGACTAGACGAGTGTTTTTTATAATGAAAAACTTTTTTAATGGTGTGAGTTTTTCCTTCTGTTCTTAATTTGTTGCTCTGGTCTTTGGACATTTTACCTCGTTATCCCACCATTACTGATTCTGTCTGCTCCTGTCACAGACCTTTTCTCCGCTCTGTCTGCCCCGACCTCTCTGTCGTTCCTTAATGAGCTCTGTATGTGTACATTTTTTTTGATACATGTCGTGCAACCCTTTCTCCTCATTTTCTCTTTCTCATTGTTTTTCACACGTACAGTCTCAAGGGTTCAATCAATATGGGTTAAACTCTTCTTAATCTTTGGCAAAGAATTTACTGTTTACTCCAGGATTATTTTCTTGTCAGGTCGTAATGGCAGCCCAAACAGCTTCAAGACAATAATAGCCTCACCACTGAAACCTGAAACAAATCATCTCATTGTTAGTGGCTCAAGCCTCACTGAATGTAGACTGTGGGTATAAACCTGCCATTGGGCACCTATTGCAGAGCGAGGTCGTTGTTGATAAAACCAAATCTTGCTGAAAATTGTTTTGATGAAGATTTGGATCGTGCAATTACACGGAAGTGCTGTTTTTCTTTTGTATTGCTTTATTTATAATAATAATAATAATAATAATTTAGAATAATTGAGAACATTTCACCGTTCACAGAGAAACAGCTTTGCAGTTACACAGTACTAGAAGTGTGCAGCAAGTGAACAGCATGGCTAAGCACCCTTTCCTTCTCAAAAAACATTTTCTTTTTTTCCTTTTTTTAATTGACAATATGAATCCAATAAAATTTCCCATTACAATTTTTACAATCTGAAACAGAGATGTATATTAACCAAGGTGTGCATTAGCATGTTTGGAGAGGGGAATCAGCCATTTTAATGTTCACCATGTGCAAATGTTTCCCCAAAACAAGTTCCCCGCCCAAGATGATTGTGATTGGTCTATAGAAATGCAAACTCATTCAGTCAGACTATTCTCCAGTCCAGACACCACTGCGGAGGTCTCTTTAGTCTTAGGATATATATTGCTCATCTTAAATCACAAAGAGCTCAATTAAAAACTTTACTGAGGAATACACGTATAATATAAGAATATAGTTTGCATTGTTCCTCTTCGGATTTGAATTGATTGGACCCATCTCATGGTGTTTTCCAGCACAACATATGTTACGTCGTGTTGTTATTAAAATTATATGCTGTGCTGAAGAGTAACACAAACCTGAGCAGCCCAAACTAAAAGTGAACCCAGTGAATCCCCGCACAGTACTTCTGCATTACCTGACCGTTTATGTGTCTTTAAAAAAAGGGTTTTATCGGATGAGAGCAGGAGTTATTGATTTTCTTTTTTTTTTAACTGGCAACAGACCATCTGGATAGCAGTAGACTAATGGAGCTGCTCAGTCCACTGTGGAAGATTGGCCAAAGCCCCAAAACGACCTCCAAATTGTGTGCTGACCTTGTGGATGCAGCCTCAGAGCTCATCTCATCACGGTTAAGTTGATAGATGGTGGAGCTAAAGGCGGCTGACGACAGCCAAACCCCACTGCAGAGATCCTGGAGTTTTTTTTTTTTTTTCTTTTCATTTTCCCTGACAACAAGGATGCCTCCCAGATTCAACAAAGATCACTCATGAGTAGGTTAGATAATTTACACTTATGTTGCACAAAGAAATGCAACAAGTACACAACAAGAGAAGCTTTTCTTTCCAGAATGTTACATCTATCATCCTGGAATGGGATTCTTCAGTGTTAATGTCTGTAATGTCTTAACTTTTACCTAACCTAACTTATAGTGGATGTCCTGTTTATTTTTTTTTTCTTAAAAATCTACAAAATTAATGACTGGAAATGTTCAACCCTCTTAAAGTCACTGCTGATGATACTGTACGTCTTCATGTTTAATCTTCTACCTTAATAACTGCATTTATACATTGTTGAACTTGTTCTTTTTGTGGTGCACTCTTTTTCCTTTATCACTCCATCTTCTCTTACACTCTTATCTCCTCTTCATCTTCTGGACTCAGTTTCTCAGGTGCTGCCTTAAAAGTCTTTAAACCTGCGGATTTATCAAAAAGCTTTTTCTCTATGTCTGTGTGAATTAAAATGTGTGTCTTTTCTTAAGGGGGGGTGGGGGGTCTGTACTGGACTAAGTGCTGATTTCCTTTGTCTGTCTGTGGTTGTGGTTCATGTATTTATTTATTTATCTTTTAGTAGAGTCAAATGTTATCTCAAAATTTATAAAACTGTGAACAGTGTAGTTAAATAAAGTTTTATTAAGTGAAATGCTTTAATTGTTCGCCCTCATGTGTTGTGAATTTGACCTTTATCCAGGTCAGGCTGATTGTAGAGGAAGACCAGGACAGGGGAAAGGCAGCACATTTTAAGACAGACAGAAAGAAAAATGTCTCTTTTGCTCAACCTCCTGGACCAAGAACTGAACTCAGTCAAGGTAGGGTAGAAATATTGATTTGTGCATTAGAAGACACAGGATTTTTCCACAGATATAACAATAACACTATACTGCTACACTAAGCATTTTCTTCATTTTCCTCTAGATATTTTATATTTCACCTTAATTTTTAGATATGAATCTAACCTGAAGTCTCAGGTATACAAATGTTATTTCTGTGGTGTCAGAACTGCTCACGTAACATTAAAGGTCCCATATTTTTCAGTTTTCGGGTGTTTTAAGTTTTATTGTCCATAAGAAGATATATTGTTTTAAGAACCAAAAACCATCTCAATGTAGTTTTACATCTCCTCTCTCAGGCTTCTCTCTGGAGCTCTAGTAACAACAGATCAGTGAGCCAATCAGAAGAGAGGAGGCTCTGAGCCTCTCCTCTGATTTGCTGAAGGTTTTCTGAGTGATCAAATAAAAATATAGCAGATTTCAGGAAAACACTCAGAGAAAGCAAATCCTGCGAGGTTGGATGGTGGGTTCAGGTGGGCGGGGTTTGGTGCATGGCTAAAAGCGATGACTGCTTTGTTGTGACATCACAAAGTTACACAAGTCCTGACACAGAATAACAATGAATTACAAAATACAAAAAATTGTATCCTCAAAACACATTCTATTCACTTTCTTTGTAACCATTAAATTTACAAAAAAATTAATTGTTTGAAGCGATGCATCCAAAGCCATCTTTAAAATTTATATTTTTTCAGGCTTTTTGTGCCTTTATTGATAGTGCAGTAGAGAGAGACAGGAAATGGGGAGGCAGAGAGAGGGAATGACATGCAGCTAAGGGCTTGTCCGATGCGGGACTTGAACCGGG
Source organism: Seriola aureovittata (assembly GCF_021018895.1). Lineage (NCBI taxonomy): Eukaryota > Metazoa > Chordata > Actinopteri > Carangiformes > Carangidae > Seriola > Seriola aureovittata. Next base: position 5,067,009 of record NC_079379.1, read on the forward strand.
GCCAGCTGCAGCGAGGACCTCTACACATGGGGCGGATGCTCATCCAACTGAGCTGCTTGACGCCCCCATCCAAAGCCATCTTGATTGCTTCTCATCTTAAACTTACCTTAAATTTAACAAGGTGACAGGTTTCATATCCACCTGTGGTTTCATACCTTAATTGCTTTTTATCTCATTTTATTTTTTTAAAGAGTAGGTGTAGGTATTTATTCAGTGTTGCGTTGCAGGAATTTTCAAAATGATGGTTATCTCATTTTGTGAGACTCTATGATGTGGTTGGCACAGACTCAGCAGAGCAGATTTAATGTGACTGAACACTATTGTAATTATTCATTATTACTGACATCTCAGTCATTTTAATCTGACAGAGACACCATAGTTAGTTTCACTTGTGCTCAAAAAGATTAATTTTTTTTTTTTTTTTTTTTTTTTTTTGGCATCCCTCATTTTATACAACCAGGTGTTGCTTATTTTAAACTTCGGCTCCTCAGATGGGATCTGTGTGTGTCTTGTGTGCTCGGACAGTCGATTTACAGGATGAGATCTCTGAGCAACAAGAGGACAAATAGAGGACAGATGATTATCGCAGCGATCAGGGGCATCAAGGTCTTGATCAGTGGAGTGTGAGAGTGAATTGTCCTCTCCTGCAGCTGAAGACTTTTAGAGGAGAGGACGTTAAATTAATGTCATAGTAAAGCTTGATTCCTTTTTAACGTGTCTACAGGTTTGATCGGTTCGTGCCTTCCTGTTGTGATCGCTGGTCTTTCTTTCTCTACGAGTTGAAGGAGCATTAACACAAACACACACAGTTAAACACTGACTCACACACAAAAGCCTCAATAAGAACTCAAAAGGATAATAGCACTTAAATGGACGAGGGCACTTCTCTGCCTCCAGACAGTGATGAAGTCTTTATGTAGGCCAGTGTAATGAATGGGGCAGTTGTAGTGATCAGTTAAAGTGTTTCAGTGGAGTTAATGACTACAAGAACTATTGGAGCTCTTTGAAGAAAACCTCTCACCTTCACACTGCAGCTTCAGGACCTGTTTTTTTTTTTACTGTTTGACTCAAGACTTGGTTAGAAAAGGATAATATAAAGGGGAGTTAAGCTGATATATGCAGTGGTTGTGATGGTTGGGGGCTGGGCAGGGAGAGCATTATCTCAGCAGACATATGTGTGTGTGCTCTTATAAATTTTATCTGTGTGACCTTCAGGGCAAGGATATTTTTGACTGGCCCTCGCCTCTTAAAAAGGCTGCTGTATATACCTCCACACCGGCAACAGCCAAAGATGGAGGAATTATGTTTTCAGGTTGTTGGTCTGTCCCATTCTCAGGAACACCTTGAGGGAATTTCTTCAGATTTGGCACAAAGGTTCACTCGGACTCAAAGATGAACTGATTAGACAGAACAACACCAAGAAGAGTCTGTTTCCCAGAATATATATATTTTACACACAAATAAAGCTACATTCATACAAACATACATACACACATACTATACATACATACAGTCTTACATTCATACAAATACATATAAGTTTATTGGATTTTTTCTTTTATTATAAAAAGCAATTTGATATATTATTACTTTGTATACTGTGTTACACTGTTAGGGCTAGGTCACTGTTAAAAAGCATGCACTTTCTTTTGGTTGTGTCCAGATCACGTGTTTGCAAATAACTCCAAGTGCACGCCACATGCTATGAGTATCAGATCGGACCGGGTCCACAGCATCAGAGCCGCTCACTTAGGGCTCAGGCAAGCTGTCAATCAAACCAGAACTCATTTAGCAAGTCAGGCAGCTCCCTGACCGGGTACGTTTGCTGCTTCTGAGCGGTTTCACACTTACTTTTGGTGCACTCAGAGTTATTTGCAAATACTGTTTGACCCAAGTCTGGCTGTGTCCATGTTTGTTGTATTGCACTGAATTTTTTAACTAGGCCTTTTCTTCTTCTTGTCCTACCTTCTTTTTTTATTTTGTTTTATTTTTTTTTTGAGAATTTCACATCCATCTGTTTGCCCACTGTTTGGCTTTCAGTCCCGGTTCTTTGATCCCCTTGGTCCAAACTTTTCGTTAATCCATCTCATCCTCACGCAGATTGTGTCAGCAGTCACTGAATTCAAGTCTGTCATCTGCCTCAAAGTTTCATTAGTTCATTGTCACATACATAATATTCCACATTTCCCGTGGTAACTTATGGGGCTTCTTGGCATATAGTTTGTGTACATTACATCCCATGATTCCATCTGAAAAGTCTTCTTCCGTTGCCTCTCACTCAAAGTGGGTAAATAGTTGGGAAGGGGGAAGGGGTTGGGATAATAGCTTGATTGATTATTGGAGTATTTATTTCCTGTTTTGGTCAGTCTCTTTGTGACCATATGATTCAGTTGGTCGCGACAACAACAATGGAGCCGTCCTCCGCTTCTTCGTCCTTCTCCTCCAGTGATTGGACGACGCAGGGCGTGACGTCGAAGGGTATCCTCTCCACAATGGATTCGGTGGTCTGTGCTGGCAGTCCTGGGCTTGAACCTCTGGTCGAGGGCGCCTCCTCCCTCAGCGGGGACGGGGTCAAAGAGCACGGCTCTGGCTCCAAGGTAAATGTTACCTCTTCTACCTGTTGAGACAGGAAATTAAGCGGTAAAAAAAAAGCAATTAAGGTAGTTTGGAATTCTACAACAGGCAAGTAAGGCTTTTTATTAGGCCATGTTGTTCTCATTTATATCTGACTTTGTTGTTTTTTTTTTTTTAGATTGATCACCTTCATTTGAATCCAGTCTTTTAGATGCATCAGTGTTTTAGACACATGCAGCAAAAACCAAAACCAAGCGGCTGTTGCAGCAGTTCCAAAGAAGACTTGGTTTTTGATGTTTGAACAAGGAGTTCATAGAGGATACTTGCCTTCGTCAGCTCCTCTTCTTCATCTTCATGCTGCTCAGGGATGCCTTCAGACTCGGGCTCTGGCTCCTCCCCGACTGTCTCCACCACTCCTCCGACCATGTCAGCCATCTGTCCACTCAGCTGCCCAGCGATCTCCACCTGCAACCATTTAAGTTTACGGATTTGATGCTTGTTGTTTTCTGTTGCACTGCCTTTAGGATGGAAAGTGATTGAAAAGGTTACTGGCATTTTAACGTATTTAATCACCAACTGACATCAGTTCTTCAACTCCAGTATATCCTAGTAAGAGATACCAGAAAGAAAAAACAACAGATATAAGGAGAGAAGATGGACAAGCAGGTTTCCTGTGCTGAAGTTAGCGTGGTCTCCCTGTGTAGAGAGAAAAGGTACAGTCACAGATTTTGAATCCAAATGCCTGGAGTTGTAAACTTGTGGACTTTACAGCATGCTACTCTGAAGACCAGGCAGATTTAAAGAGATCCGTTGTCAGAATTCATCAGATCCGCTACAGGCTATCATGCAGACTTTTGGCAGTGCCATGCAGACTTCCAGCCTGTCTCCTACCTTGCCGAATTCCCTGGCAGTTTTTCCCCATCATTCACTGCACTATAGATGTGTGCTAAATATCCCTGCTGATATAAACAAAGCCAGACCCAGAAGACAGAAAATGACAGATATCAATGTCAAGAAAGAAAAACAACAAAATAACTACTCTGAACTCTTTTGCCTGATAGATGGGATTGAACAACATAAACCTGAGCTTCCTACAATAGCAAAGAGCATTCATGCATAATGAGACATTCTGTCATGGTCATGATGACTGTGTTGTTTCACTCATTCTACAACAATGACTAAAGAGAGATGCCTGTCCTGTTTGCCTCTGACTAGTCACGTAGCCCTGCGCCCTTGCAAACTCTCATAGCTCCTCTGTCAGAACACATTAAACCATCATCTCGTCTGCAAAGGCTGTAATCCGACTATTTGGATTCAGCAGGCGAGTGCCTACCTGGTGCGCCTCGACCTGCGCAGCTCCCCACAGGTCGGCTAGCCGAGGGTGGGTGGGAGGGCCAAGGCTGTGGATGGTGCTGTTGGGAGTGGCTTGGAGGGAATGGGAGGCACTGTGTAGCCTGTGCTCCATGGACTGTAGGTAAAGAGAAAGGAAAAAAGACAAAGAAAGAAAATTAATATGTTTGCAAGTGGTTGATTTGATTGCCGATCAATACAAATGACACAACAAGTTACTTGGCCAGTGGATGCATTTCTTGATTTTTAAATCTTTTCCCTGGAACAAAAATATCGCCACCCACTAGAGATTTAAAACAACCCCCACAGCTCCTGACATTTTCAGCTGCTCATTAATGGACAACAATGCCACAGCGAGCTACTGCATCAAAATGCATTTCAGCTGGGAAGTTTTAAAAGCCTCATCATTCCAAAACAAATGACAAAGCAGTTTTATTCTTCCAGCATTTAGCAGTCTTTGCCAGACACTTTCTCAGGAGGAAGGATACTTTTGCCATTTTTCACTTCCTTCTAGTCATTAATAATGGTCTGAGACTGCTTTTAACATCCCTTTAAAATGAGTCAGTAATGGTACTGCAGGGAACATCAGGAAAACGTCTGTTATGCATTGACTGTTGCTCTGAAAATTGACTGATTGCAAGGCTTTATTATGAATGTAATTTCATATATTCAATAGTCTCCTTCATGAGGGAAACCATACAATACGCACAGTAAAGTTAACAGGTCTCAGATGATTGCACATTTTCCAAGACACAGTCCCTGACCTTTTCAGGATATTATTTCTTAACCCACAGTTATTTAATGAGCTCTGAGAATGTACCAATACAAGAAGCTGAAAAAGTCTTCAGGTGTCACAGTTCATCATGCCAACACTTAATTAGCAGAAAACCTCCCAGCAGCCTGAGAGTCAACAGCTCATATACACCAATAAAAGCAACTTATCCCACACATCCAGCAGGTGTAAAGGAAATGAAGCCTGTCAGTTAAAAGTGGAAATATTTAAACTGCTTGGATTTTTTACTTCAGTTATATCACGTATGATGCAAGTAAATGCCTGGTGCCTATTCTGTATGTTATGTATTCAAATTGTTTGTTATATATTGGCTAATAAAGGAAATATAATGCCTTCCAAGTAAGATTCAATGGCAGTATTTTGTTCCACTACAGGATGGGTAATGATTATAAATATTGCAGCAGCAGACCTGCCAATCTGTATGTATTTTGCATAGCAGGTACGCATTTTGACATCAAAGGACGCAGGTACGATTTCTCGTTGTAAACTACGCAAAAGGGTGTGTGTTCAATTGTGCCCGTGCAGTACTCCAGTCTAACAGCAGGCGGCAGCAACGTGTGGTCAGCTGAGTAAGAGAAGAAGAAGATATAGCGCTGGGTTCAGCCCCCAAACGCCACGCGGGAACAACAAATGTCCATTATTTCAACACAGCAACACTAACAGGTGTACAGCTCCTCACTCCGTCTGGCTGGTTCCTCAGGTGAGGGCGGTGCTTTAACTTTAAGGTAAACGGACTGGGCTCAATGTGGACAGTTGACATTGTGAATTGAGTTAAGTTGACGCAGACCTGCAAATTTGTCCAACTATTTTAAGTTGATAACGTTAGCCGAACGTTACGTAATTTGCAAGCTAGCTAGCACACATCAATTGGCAGAGTAACATTAAGTTATATTCAGCGTGTGTCGCAGATTGTTAAACGTTACTTTTCATAGGAGGCTACCGTGCCGCAGAAATAACGTTACCTAGAAAGTTACCGGGAAGTGTGTGCGCACGCGCGCTTTTGCGCCTTGTAGTTAAAATAAATGTGATAGAAGATGAGTAAAAGGACTTGTTTTACATCACAACATAATTTTCTGCACCTAAAAATTAAAACATGTTAACTTACAATATGTCATATTTATCATATAATTGAATGAAATTAATTTATATTTACCATTGTGTACAAGCAAATCTATACAATAAGTCATTAGAGCAATGGTTTTAGCAGATGTACTGAAACTTTTAGCCTTTTCTGTATATTATGATAGAGCCTCGTGCTGTGTTAGTGATAATTTAGTAAAACATGTTCAAAGTTCCAAAACTTGAGGTGAATGTATGTAAAAAAATAAATAAATAAATAAATAAAAAATATATATATATAAAAAATGCTCCTTCAAGTCAAAAACCAGGGCTTCAGTCTCTCCTGGATGATGTCGCATTGTTCACATATGCCCACAAATAGCTGACTATTCCTAAATGTCACTGGTCTTGGATATCTTGTGACCTCTTTTTGGGGTCAAGACTCCCAGATTGAGAACTTCCTTAACCAAGTGCTTTGAGTATACGACCATAATCATGTCAGGAATAGATTCTGTAACATACAACCTGATGTTGTTAACTTACTGTTGACAGTATCAGTCATCAGTACCTGTACATGAATGTCCACAGTTGCAGTACCACTCACCTGTTGTTGTTGGTACTGCAGAATCTGCTGCTGGTAGTGGTGAAGCTGTTGGAGCTGTTGGAGTTGGCTGTGCTGCTGCAGGGCCAGATGAGCTTGGTGCTGCTGAAGGTAACCACCCACCGTCCCCTCAAAGCCCTCAGCAGGCGTACCTCCCGCTCCATTGCTGCCACCTGGAACAATCATAAAACACTTAGCGTCCAGTGCTCAGGGACACCATGTAGTGCTTAGAGACACTATAAGAAAGAGACAAGATTTAATCCTCACCAGCAGCCATTATGTAGGAGCCTGCAGCAGGCGAGGCCACGCCCGAGGGCTGGCTGGTGATTGGGTCCCAGGCGTCGGAGGACGACAGGCAGTACAGACCCTGTGAGACGTAGGTGTGAGGCCAGACATCTGCAGAGGAGTGGTGGAGCACCTGGTCTGTATGTGGAAACAGACAAGAGAGAGGACAACATGAAAAGGAGAAGAAAACAAATGACAGGAAATTCTGCAGAAGAATTTTAAGGATTCACTGCTCACTTAAATATCAGATTCCCTCTTGTTAAGTGAAAATAGCAGATTCAAAAGTGGCATGTTTTTAGAGAAGGTGAGATGAGAGGACATTACACTCAGAAGTCTTAGACTTTGCACAAATCAAGAGATGTGAACACAGTGTTTTCCTCAGGATGTGAAATGTTGATGCTGGAAGAGAACTGAGGTAGAATCAAGTAGAACTTAATTTACCCCAAACGTTGAAGATCTTATAAGTATGTATAAGCAGGTTTGTTGAGACACTATGAAGAAGATGCAACCTCAGAGACTAAGCTGTTCATTCAGACATTAGTTTAAATGCCATAAAGCCACACACAGGGACCAACCTGATCTCATCTAAAAAAAACAAATTGTAATAGCTTTAATAGGAGTATGATTAGCGTATCTGCAGCTGTGTCGTTATTATAGAGCAGAGCCGGGAGGGGGGGGCTCACACTCAAACACTGTGGAGAAGAAACATCCCCTCAGTCCTAATGCTGATATTAAGGATCTTTTACATTGGGGTGTGTATGTGTGTGTGTTGGTGTTGCATGCTAGATAAAGCACAGAGCAGAGCCCATATGGTGTTGTTAATGAGAGCAGGGCTAAGTCCTTGTGCTAACCTACAGGCTCCCTCAGGGTTTGGGCAGCGCTTAGCTTTGCTAAACACCAGCAAGAACTGAAAAAGAAGCTGTTCACAGTGCTGCTGTGTGTGTACAAGAGAAAGCAGCAAAAAGTCCATGTTTCAAATGCATTTTGTCTCATTTTTGAGTCGCCAGAAAAAGACAGAATAATGGCCACGGAATCGTTTTGTTTTTTATGAGCTTATGTGACTGTTCCCTGTGAGGTCAGATGGGTTTTCTACTTTTGCCTGAGAAAATTGCTCTCTTCCCTTCCTTTATTTCCATTTTATCATCCTATGTGCAACTAAGCTAAACAGACTTCTTCCCACCTGAGGCTCAAACCACAAATCAGGATCTGAGTTTGTTTCCCGCAAACTGTTTTTGTTTTATTCAACCAAGTGTAAAGTGAAATCCTCTTCACTTCACTTTCTGTGCATTTCCTTTTTCTTACTTGAACACAGCTCGTCTTTTAGATTTGTTGGTAAAATTCTCTTACGCAAGCACACGTGACACAGCATCAGAATGTCTTCTGATATTTCAGATATGACAGGCTGTTAACTGAATTCGTCATTTGGAGGTTTTTGAGTAAGTGCCCAGTAGCAGTGAAAGGCAGAAATTTGCAGCTGTGTGCCTGCCCTCCAAAAGTCCTTTAAAGCTGGTTGGGAGAATAACTGACGTGGCCGTTTTTTAGTTTCCAGCAGGGCTCTGTATTCCCAAACTGCCTCTACGCATGACAGTAAAAATAATCACTGAATATGGAGTCTATAGACAAATGACTGAGTGTGCAACATTTGAAATATGTCGTGAGAATAAAGTATGTGTAGTTATGTCATTTAGGCAGACAGGCTTCAGTGTTAGATTAATACAACTACATAAAAGACTCACCCCTCTCCCTTATATTTAACCTCAGTGAGCACCAGGTCCTCATTGTGCTCCCAAAGTATCAATAAAAAGGATCCAACCAAATACCGCAGTAATAACCCTTCTAGTCATGCCAAGTGGCCATTTGCTAAAAGCTTTTAACTGCAGTACCTCTGCTGGTGATGCTCTCCTGGTTGACCTCACTCAGATGAGCAACGCTGCCCTGGTTGGAGCCGGCTCCCATACTCTCCCCGTCCATCGAGTTCCAGCCAAACAAAGTCGCCTCAGAGATCGCAAACTGCTGCATGATACCTGAGGAGGAGAGGAGGGGAAAGAGTTATACCAATGCTATCTGAGATGCAACAGTACTGATAATAAAAAGAACATTTAACGCAGTGAAACACAATTAGAAATACAGTGCATTAAACAAAAGTTAATTAGTGATAAAAGGCAAACAGGAGGTAACAATTGCCGTTAACATGGAGTGTTTATTCCAATCAGGAAATGTGTAAATTGTAGAGAAATAAAAGAGAATAAATTTTAATTTAACTTTGCCAAATGGGCCAGAACTAATTAGATGTTCTAAACTTGAGTAAAGAAAAATATTGCACTGGTGAATAGAAAAAAATGTACAAGAAAAAGATACCAAGGCATGTCTTCAATGTGATAAATCTTTGTTGGCCATCCCTCCAAAATAATAAAAAATAGTCTTATTACTATTTCACAGTTAATTATTGAGCAGTCTGAGATGTGAGATACTTTGTAGCCATGTAGATAAGTGGTCTAAGACACAGGGTGCCTGAACATGACCACCTGCACCCAGATGTTCCCTCACCTGCAGCAAAGCGAGCCTCCTTCTCGCCGTCACTCAGGTCGCTGTAAGCGTCGTTCTCCATCCTCCTCTCTTTTTCCCTCTGCAGGTTGGTATGCCCCGCCCCCCCCATTGGCCCTGCAGATGGTTTGCCCCAGCTCTGCCACTCGATCATGTGAGCGACGCGGCCCTGAGCCATGGCAGTGGGCTTGGTCACTTTGTCCTTCATGGAGCGTGTCACACCTACAGCAGGTAATTGAAGGGTGGGGGAAGACCAGCAACATACACACAACACACACACACACACACAACACACACCAGACACACACAAACACTGTCAAAACTACTTCTGGCCTCTGCAGTTGACTTCACCTCCAGCTGAGGCTCAGGTGGGATATAGAATGATAATGAGAAACTGTAATGTAGGAAAACTGATTAACTACAGTATGATAGATAATGTCTGTGGGGTAATAGATGTATTGGTATGGATGGATTCAGGTAGTTCTGTGACTGGTTATGAGATTATGACAACAACCTGGCAGCTACTTTACACTATTACTGCGTAAAAATACATTTAGTAATCAGAATGAGTGCAAGTTCAATTTTAAGGGTATTATACTGCTTTTAATCTGAATTAACCATGTCAAAAGCAGCAGTTTTCATTCCTTTTAAATCTTTTTTTATCCTTGTTTTTCTTTTTAACCATCGATCTGTTCCTCAAATTCACACTTGGAGGCTGCTAAGTACCACCTCAGTTGAACTGCAGGAGTAGTAGGTGGTTAAATGTCAACAACACAACAGTGGTGTTAATATTTACCTTACAGACAAACGCATCTGCCTCTAACCTTTAGACCGCTGCTGCTTTCTAATATCTGTCAGCAGAACATCTCCCATCAACATCTACAGCACCCTCATCCAAACCTTTTCAATTTGCCACATTGCAGTTATTAGTTATGTGGTAATTATCAATAATGAGTCCAGAAGTCACCATCTCCTCATATTAGTCATTATCTGCTGTTTTAGATGATAATGATGTGACTCGTGAGGAAGAGCAGACACAAATGTCACATAGAGGGGAACTCCTGTAGCAACAAGTGAGTCTTTGCTCGTTAAAATGGTCTGATATTTTACTTCGATTACGATCAGAGCTGGGTAGACTACAGAAAGTTGTTCTGCTCTTTTCTCTGATCCTCATCTTGAGTCTTCAGACTTGAAGATCTGCTAACAACTATGGATGCTACCAAAGATGTCTTTCTGTACAACATGTCAACCTCTCTGAGATCTAATTAATGAAAACTTAAAATATTCAAATAATTATATACCTTAACACGCCATGAGTAATATCTGAATAATCAAATAGCTTCATTCTTTAGCTTATCCTTTTAGGGTCGTGGGCGGCCTGGAGCCAGTCCCAGCTGACATTCAGCAAGGGTTTAAAAACTTAGTTTTAACTTAATTTAGAGTTGCCGATTAACCTAACCTGCGTGTCTTTGAATTCGTGGGAGGAAGCACGAGTACCCAGAAGAAACCAAAGGGAGAACATGCAAACTCTGCATAGAAAGGCCTCTGGCTGACAGGTTTGAATCGAGAACCTTCTTGCTGTGAGGCGACATTGCTAACCACTGCACCACCAAATGAAGATGAATTAGCTACATAAAAGCGTAGACCTTTTGCGACATCTGCCACATCTCTGGTCAGTTGATAGACTGGCGTGAACTTGTCAGAGGTCAGGTGACAGGAGCTAACCGTAGTGACAAATGGGACAGGGTTGCCCCTGTGTGCTCGTTAGAGTTTGTTGAATTGAAGAGAAAAAGACAAGGATGATGCCTGAAACGTTGACAACCCCATATTAATAATTAAAGCCATTACTCATCCGCCGGTAAACAGAATAAATGAGATTCATTAGACTTTACGTAATTAAAACCGTGTTACAGAGACTGAGAGAGGCAGAGGGACGTAATCCTTGGGTGTAAACAGAATGTCGAGAAGGGTCCACTGGCAAATCTCTCCCCAATTAAGATGCAAATACAAGATTCAAACTAGGGACATATTCACTGAGTCAAATGCTTGCAGAGAGGCTGATCAATAAAAAATTTAATTGAAGTCAAACAGGCATGGATAAATAGAGATGGAGCTTTGGAAATTGCTCCCTGGGTCCAGGGGGCAAGTTACAGTCTGAGTTATTAATAGAAACACTTTTTCCCCCCAAAGAGAGACAATCTCATTTGAAAATCAAACACTCCCTGCAGAGTCTAATTGGCGATGGAAATAGGAATGAAAAGAATGGGGATGAGGGAGGGTGTTGGGGTCTTGGCTATTCAAAGGCTCAAAAAGATAATGCTATACACTGTTAAATGATACCAACAGATTTAATTAAAGTGCACCAGACACAACAGAAATAACACTTTTTTTTTTTTTAAGCACAAAAACTCTGAGGCGCTACACTGAAACATCACAAAGCACAGAGCACTACAGTTTGAAGCACAAAGCACGAGAGAGCACAAAAGAGGCACCAATTCACAAATATCGGGGCACACCACCACCACCAGCACTGCCACATTACAAATACACTACATTTCCCAACACGCCTGTGGAGATGCTTCAGGAAGTAATTAAAGTAAGTTATCCCACTTACTTTAGTTTCTTTGAAATTAAAGATCTGATTGGATTTCCATCAATGACTCTGCGAAATATGTCTGTCATTGACGTCTGCTGTTGATATCAATGGAAGAGAGGGGAAAGTGGGGAGTGATTATAGGAAGGGGGCACCCACAGGGGCGGCCATGTTGGTTCCAAGCTCCTCTTCCTCCTCCTCCTGCTCTAGAGTGAAGTTGTCTGTTGATGCAGATCAGTTTACAAAATCCGCCATTTAAGGCAAAGGTAAAAAGATAATTCCTGTTTTTTTTTCAGTGTGTCAGATGATCCTTTGGTCTGAAAGCAACACAGAAGTCAAAGTAGAAGCAGAATGGAGTTTTTATTAATCAAACAAATCTCAAAGGAAAAACTGCTCTGGATGTAAAAATTGTTAAACCTAAGTGGAGCCTTTGGCATTCTGGCACCTTAAAGGCGTGTCATGGAAAACATCAATGCTCTGAGTCTGGCCTGGGACCTCCCCTGTATGTTGGTCTCCCATCACTTCCTGTTAGCTTTTCTACTCTCTAATGAAGGCATAAAGCCTTTGGTGCAAAAATGCGCAGAAACGCGCAAAACACCTCTCACTGCCTAACTAATAACCTTGAATAGTATTGGATGTATGTTCCATATATAATCTAAAATCTCATCAAAGGATGTTGTAAAATCAGATAGTTGATAATAGGCTTCTTAATTAGCCTATCCTGGTATTTGTAGGCTAGTATGGCTTAGCAGGAACAGTAGGCTCCATGATATTAGCATCCTCTTCACGTTTACATCTTATTAAATTGATGTCAAAAATGCAAGGTTCTCTGTTGGTGGAGGTGTGTTGTTTTTGGTACTAGTGAGACTGTTAAATACAACCTAGGAGGGGAATATTTGAATAATAGATACTTGAGTTTGAAGGCTTTTAAAATGGTAAAACACAAGCCGATGAACAAGACTCATAATTAGTATGAGGATGGAATTTAACATTTTGACAGGGGACGTTTCTGCTACTTCTTTGATCACGTCTTAGAATGATCTACCAGACGCCACACAGTGCATTATGGGATGGCTTTGCAGAAGGTTGCATAGGGTTGCATGGCATTGCTTCAAAGCTGAACCAGATTCCGATTGCATTTTCTTCCTGGGCCAGTATAGTGGTATCATTAAAATTAATGAAGGGGTTACATTTTTTCATGCAGGGCTGAAACCTGAAGAAGATTTTTGTTTGGCTCCACCCTCTTAAGTCTAACTAAACCAATAAGATCGCTCTGTTTTCATACTTTCTCAACCTCTGAGAAAAGTTTGCGAAACAGACAAACTCCATTCTGCAAAGGGGAATTAATGGTTTGGTAAGCTAATGCTAAATGAATGGTAACACTTAGTAGATTTACTTTCCATCATAATCAATATTAATGAATTGAGAAACTTTTAAGTTGGTTTATACGCCCCATTTACTTTGATTTATTTGCTCTGGAAAAAAATTAGTTGCTTATATTGTCTTATGATTACAATTAACAACCAAACCACACATGAATTATACGGCTGCTGCGCTGCTCTGGTACCAAATAACTATCTGAACAACACACAGAAAGAAAACAAAAACTAACTTTTACACCACAGGGAAAGGAAGCCCCTGTCAGTGCTCAACAACAACTTCATCCTTGACCGTCTGTGTGGAGCGTGTGGAGGCAACATGGGGGCTGTTTTACCATCTAGCAGCACAGACACACACCTGACACACCTGTCAGAGAGGACTTAGCCAGAGCACCGATCCCATAGGTGTTGGTGGACTTCCTCTTGAGACGAGGCAGAATGGAAGTAGTGTCCTCCATGGACAACTAAAGAGAGAGGGGAGGGAGGTGAGGTGTGGTTGGAGCAGACAAATAAAGATGGAGAATAGAGACAGCAGGGTAAGAGAATGTAAGAGAACGGAGTGTGTAGAAATGATGAAAAGAAAGGAAAAATTGAAATGTGACAGGAAAAATGACAAAACAGGAACAGATGAGAAAGGAAGAGATAAGTGTGAGAGATAAAATGGAATAAAAGAAATTGAGGTGCAAAGAGCAGATGATTGAAGATTCAGAAAACAGATTGAGAGAGATAGAAGAAGAGAGGAGGGAGGTTATAATAGAAGGGAATAAGAAAGGACAGTTAATTATTCAAAGAATTGTAAAGGGCTTACAGGGATAACTGTCTGAAAAGAAGACAGTCATAGATATACTCTGGCTCAAAGGAAAAACTGATGCTTGAGTGGTGATTCCAAAGCGAGACAACAAGGAGTCTTTTGTGACCAGAGCAGGTGGGAGTTTGCACAAAAAATGGAGTCACTGAGAGATGTAGTGTTGACACCAGTGAAATATAAAATTGATTGTATTCAGTGCAAAGTTTACCTACAATCTGATGGATAAAAAGTGGAAACAATGGCCAAGAGACTTATTTATTCATAAGGGTATGTTTTAGCAGGAGATGTTTTTATGATAATGAGAGATTGTGGTGCTTGTTTTGTTCAAGGACGCTTCTTCAGGGCAGAGACAGCAGCTTAAACCTGTGTCCTCTAGTTAAACAGTGGTCCTCCCTCTCACTTTTTTTTTTTGACCCTGACATGGTGCATTGTGTGACGTCTTTTACCCAGCTTACCCATCTCAAATGCCCTTGGTTATCTGCACCCTTGGAGTGGAAAAAACTCATGTGAAATACAGGCAGAATTCATGTGAAGTGAAAACCCATCATAAACATTATTGGTTCACACAGCCTCAAATGATATGGCGTAGGCTTGTGTGATATCCATAATGTAATATCTTGATACAGTGCAGCCCAAATATTGTGACCATAGACTGTAAATAAAGATGGACATAGCCTCTGTGACATCACCCATAAGTTCCTGAAAAGTTGCTCGCACTGAGTTGCTCCACCATCGCCATCTTGGCAGTACCTGACTGCCAAGATGACAATATTAGAATTGTGTGATATTTATTGCTAAACTTTGTAATCAGTGTTTGGGAAATTATTTGTAAAGCCAGGCAGAGGAGAATCAGGTTTGTAGATACTCCAAACCATGTACGCTCGAGTGAACAGCACACCAACCTGACGGTTGCTCATGCTTGTGTGATTTCTACTGTACTTCCTGGCGCCAGTGCCCATGGCAAACCAAGCAGCAAAGTAATGAACACAGAGACAGATCCCGGCTTTTAATGAGGTCCTCCCAGCGGCTAATTACAGTGGGAAATAGTAGGAAAAACATGTAGACTCTGTTACACCGAGGGGATTCTGGGATAGATGTGATGTAATATTTTGAGTGAAAGTGCATTAATTACTGTATAAAAGCAAACTGATATTATCTGCTCCCTCTGTGGTGTGCAAGCAGAGTATCATCTATGTGTTATCCTATCCCCTTTATACCCTGCATGTAACAGTAACATTATATGGTGTAGTAACACAGCAGCCAGTGAGTCTGCAGGCATACAGATGAAGCTATTAAAGCGATCCATGATCATGCATTTCTCCTTCTTCAGTCCTGCGTCCACTAGAGCATGTTCATCTTCAAATGTAGTAAACCAGATATGAATGCATATTTTATAACACCCCCCCCCCAAAAAAACAAAAACAAAAAACAAACAAAACAAACAGACATCCTTCTCAGTTTCCCTTTGTGGCTTCCAATCTTTCACACAGTGATACTAATGTGAAACCAACAGAACCCTGGTGAAACAATAAATAGCGCAGCAGCACTGTCGGCTTTCATCACAATTCTAACCAGTTAAATATAAAATACGGGGTCTGAGTACAGTTAGCAACTAGCTGCATTAATCTATATTTTTAGATTAAACCAAGTGACTACTTGTAACTCACGGAGAATCACTGCAGCTATACAAAGCTTTCTATTCTCTTTTAGCTTATTGTTTTTGTTTTACAGCATGTTTACTGAGCGGTTCAGTGTCGGTGCCCCAATCACCTGGTTTCCAGTAGCACATATGCTGTGTCTCAAACTGGACACATCAGTCAGTACACTCCCATGTAGTACACTGTGTACACAGTATACTCACTGGCATAGTGTGTGAATTTTAACAGGATAGTGTTGTGCCAAAGTGAACACTGCTATTGTGCGCTCACCAGAAATGACAATCACAACAGGTGACCGTGATTGGCGCCCACCTGTTGGCCGCTTTGCTCACTCAACTTCAAAATCAACATTTTACTTTCCTGTATGTTCCCTGTGTGTCATGTGACATGGAAATTAGGCCACCATCAGTGCCGTCAACGCATCTTCCTTCTTCAGTTAGGGTAGGTTTGAAAATACATTGGTGGTCCCTCCCCTTCCACTACCTTGCCAAGATGGTGACACTTGAGGGGGAGTGTCCATCGTTAATGTGAACGCACTCATGCATGCAAAAAAGCAAGGGTGAGTATGGAAGTATGCAAATTGAGACACAGCTACAGGGTAAAGTAAATATATAATAATGAATATATAATAAAAATGTGTAACTCTTGCACAACTGATAGGAAGGCTCAACTTTTGCATAATTTTGATTTGAGAGATAATTTGTCTTTACTTTATTCAGGGTTTTCAGTGAGTCTCTCCCATGTAAAGCATGATGGTCTTTCATACAAGACAAGTCTTTCACCCATAAGCTAACAGCACCAGCCTGGTCCACCGGGCCAGGAAAACAAACCAGAGGAGTTGATTTTAAAGCTCAAAATCTGTGCAGCCTTAAGGTCAACAAAGTCTCATTAGAATATTTCTCTGCTTGAACAAGACATGTGTTTGTCTAAGATTATTTTCCTCCAGGCAGCTTTGAGTTGAGCAAAATGTACATTGTGCAAATAAATTCTGATGAAGGTACAGAAACTGCTGAGTAGTGATGCACTTCATCATGCAGTGCTTTCAGTAAAAACCGGGACTTGTACGAAGGCTTCAGTTGTGGATAAGATAAGCTTATTACAGCCTGTTATCTGTGACTCTGTGTATATATGAAGCTTGCAGTACAGTAGATTAGCAGAGGGCCAAGAGAGGAGACGGATGGGAGAAAGAGTTTAAGGGGAGAAATAGAAAAACTGGGGGATAAGAGAGAGGCAGTGGGAGAGAGTGATAAGTAAGAGAGAGAGTGGCAGGAAGGGGAAGAAGGATAAACGAGTAGGATGTCAACTTATATACTCGAAGCTCAAACTCAGGTAATGGAGGAGTGATGGGGGGGGGGGGATGACAAGAAGAGGAGATTTAAACAAGGAGACTTACATTGATTCCTTCCCAGGAAAACTCGGCACGGCCATGCTGGGGGGGGGGGGGATAGGGAGGGGAGGAGAACAGTACAGGAAGGTATAGCAAAGGAGGGAAAAGAAGAAGGAGATTTAATAGTGGAAAAGAGAAGATTCTGAACATAGAAACTGGTCTTAAGCCTCAGCCGTGAATTATAGTAATTTAAACATTTTTAGGGTTTCAGCAGTTTCCTCAGTAAATATACCAGATTTTGTTTTGTATACATGTGTTAACTCAGGAAGAAGTCCTGTAGTACAGCTCTGTGTGAGTTTAAAACTTCACATACAGTTTAAAAGGCCATAAGAATTTAACTTGCAGTCAAGTCTTTTGTTTGATAGATCTACAAATGTGTGTTTTGTTTTTTTTCAATCATGGACTAGAGTTCATATTTAAAGTGAATCTGGTCTTAAATTGAATTAAAGGTCCCATATTTTGCATTTTCCAGTGTTGTATTTACAGTGTTGCTCCATAAGAAGATATACTTGTGTTTTTAAGAACCAAAAACCATCTCAATTTAGTTTAACAGCTCCTCTCAGGCTTCTCTCTTTTAATAACAACAGGTCGGTGAGCCACTCAGAGGAGAGAAGGATCTGAGTCTCTCTGACTGTTTTCTGAGTGAGCCAATAAAAATATAACAGATTTCAGGTAAACACTCAGAGAAACCAAAACCTGCAAGGTTTGGATGGTGGGTTCAGGTGGGCGGGGCTTGGGGCCTGGCTGAGAGCAGTGACTGCTTTGTTGTGACATCACAAAGTTACAGAAGTCCTAATAGCTCATTTGAAGGCTCAGTTTTCTCAATACCAGCTGTGTGCATTTCTCTGTGGACTGAGCGTTTTGATACTTTCACAGTATTAATATAGAAACTAGACCTGCTTTATAATCAAACACATGGAAATCTCATTTTATACAATATGGGACCTTTAAGAATTTAATCTTTGAATCTGCAGGAACCCTACATATGTGTGTGACTGATTCTTGTAGAGTTTCAGTTATATTCTGAAATTTTATTTGGGATGCAAAATGCAGTCAGCCCATATTCAGACTATATAATGTTTGTGGTTGGGAATTAGTTCTAACTGGATACTGAAACTGTACCAAGCAGATACATGGATGAGCTGTGCGTCTGTAAATGTACAGTGCATTAGCCTGTTCTCACCAGTATTAACAGTGAAGCAGCTTTTTCTTATTTAGATGCATTGAACATGAAAAGCAGTTTCTGGAACTGGAAAAGTATAGAAATTGTGTAATTGTGTGTAGTACTGGGTTTGTGAGTTGTCAGCTGCTCCATCTCTCTTTGTTCATCTAAACTGCCCAGAATGTTTAGGTAACCAATGGATACCATTCACCAGTGACCTTGTTGCCAGGGGCAACAGCAAATCTGTCCAGGCCAAACCTGGACAGCATTTATGATGTTCTCATACACATGTATATGTATATACAGTATATAAACAAACACAGACAATCATGTATCACACTATAGCCGACACGAGACAGTGAAGGGAACATTTTGGAAGCTGTGGTTGCTCCAGAGAATTTAAATGTGTTGCTGTCAAAAGGATTTTTTTATTCTTGTTTTTTTTTTTTTAAACATCAGACCCTTTGTCACAGTCGCTGCACTGCCCTGAAGAGTTTCTCCAGTGGCACTTTAAGCTTGTTATCATAGTTGTACCGCTCAAAGCCGCAGATCACAGACTGCATGGGAGGTGAAACGGAAAATGCCCTAAACTTTGTGTCAAAGTAAATGCCAAACTTTATCTCGCATCTTCAGCAAGCGTTTTGCTCCCACAGAAGTTAATCAGACAGACATAAGAGACAAACAGGAGTGTAATTTATGGTCATATAAAATATAAACTATGATTTTTGATCTGACCTCTGTTGTGCACTGTCTGTTTTCAAAGCACAGCTTGAATAAGTCTCATATTAACAGACTTTGAGTCAGATTTCCCTTTGATGCTTTGGCTTTATGTTTATGTAAAATACATGTTTGCAAATGTAATATAAAAACAAATATTGAATTTCAATATATGACATATCTACATGAAACCCATTAGAAATAGTTTTATATGTTTTATATATATTATATGTTGACATATTTCTAGCCCATACAATTGTGTATCTCTGTGTAAGATAGATAGATAGATAGATAGATAGATAGATAGATACTTTATTTGCTTGTATTTTAGACATGTGTTCCATAAATATATATCCATTCCCAAGCCTGTCAGTATATGTTGACATTATATAGCCTACAGTGTGTTCCAAAAGCCTGAGACCCCTTTCCCAAAATGGGAAGATAGACATGTTTAAAATGAGTAAAACAAAAAACATACATAAGCATCTACATTTTTTATATGTAGGCTTATGTTGTTTTAATATATATTGTTAACATATATGGTCGCAAAATGTTATACCAAATAAATATATATATATATATATAAAATTCATTTTATATATATATATATATATATATATATATATAGCTTTTTTTTACTATTGGTATTTCATATATATTATGCATTTATATCGTCATATATCCAGAGGATGTATATATGTGATGATAATATAAGTGACATATATGGCAACATCACTCTTGATATAGGGACATAAATGGGACATTTCCGTATAAATAATTCATTGAAACTGTAATTTTAGAATTTCAGGCACTCCATTGGATGGTTATGAATAAAAAGCTTTTAGTAAATATGTAAATATGGGCTAATGTATATGTATATAGAAATGGAAACATGAAACGTATTTCCCTTCCTCGGGGTGTCTTGTCAGCTGTCTTTTCATGACATTATCATTGCTGGTAAGAATGGCTACAGTTCAGCATAAGGTCATTTAAACAAGCAAAGCGAATTATAATAAAAATGCTAATACAGTAATAACATAGCTGGTGGAAGATGGACAACCTCATTTTAATTTGGCAATAAAAAGAAGAATGAGGAGAGCAAACCTGTACCAGAGGTGATGAAACATTAAGATGGAGCTCGGCCTCTGTCTCTGTATTTATTCATTAAAGCAGCAGCTGCCGGGCACAGAGACTCTATAACCAGAATATCTACATGAATGGATGTAAATCTGGGTCTGGCTTGGTTTAAGGCCGTCCTGCACCGATTAACATTTTTCATCCAGTGGCATACGCAGGGGTTGGTTAGCAAAATTCAAACCATGGGCAAGCCGAAAGTGAAAGCTAGAATTGATTCTGTCTTCCTGCAGGCCCCTTTCACCTTCTCTGAAGCGTCGATGTAATATTCATGTCAGAGATGTTTAGGTTCATGACAAGTGAATGAGGAATAAGAATAATCCTGCTCGAACAAAGCAGCCCCTGAGATGTGGCACAGGGATTTAGCAAAGCCCTGTACAAGTCACCAGACGCCTTGTTTGCTTTTTGCCTCGGATCCACATTAACAAGAAACAGGGGAGAGATCTGGGGAATAATTCATACACATGCACTAACAAGCACACCTGAGTCAGAGCTTCACCTGAGCAAAAAAATACACTGAGAAATAACTCCTCTCTCTTTTTAACCTTCGTTTATCCACGGATGAGTTTTTCTGAGCAAACACGTCGTTAATCACCAACGCTCGCTGTGGAAAAGTCACACAGCTGACAGACTAAACTGAACTAATTGAATAATGCTTTATTTAATCTTGGAAACTAATGAACATGCTCAGCAGTGGAGCTGCAGCTCGGACTGAAGCAAATTAACTTTCAACAACAAGAATAAATCACTCAGAGATCTGAGGCAACCGAGGACAAATCATCTGACTGTAAACATAATATTTTATTAGAGAAATATAACAGTAATATATTTTTTCTTGATTGTTAAATATTTAGTTAAATGTTAATGTATTCAGTGTTGAAAGGACATTGTGTCATTTGTGACCTCTGTCGACCTCTGTTGGTGTCAACACTGATAAACATGATCTTCTCTTGTACTTCTTGTGTAGAACCTTCAAATAAGTTGCCCTAAATAAACAGAGTTAATAAGGACTCGCTTAGGTCTTGTTATTTTTGATCAGTTAATGATTTGTTGATTAGTAATGAGCCTTTAATAAGAGCAAAAATCTCAGGTTGTAAAACCTCCCGAATGAGGCTCATGTTGTTTGTCATGATCTGCCCTCCCCTAGTCTAATAGGACTGAGTCATGCCATGCTAGTGGCTTTGTGGGGGTCTCTTTAGCCACATCTGTGCTAAGAGCTAAATGCTAATGTCAGCATGCTAACATGCTCTCACTGACGATGCTAAAAAGCTGATGTTTAACAGGTATAACATTTACGCTGGTCACCATCGTAGTTTAGTGTGTTATGTTGCTAATATTTGCATTTTAGCACTTAAACACAAAGTTCCCCTCCGGATGATGTGTGAAGACTTTTTTTTTCATCAAGCACCATCATCAGTTTGAAGGGGCATGAATGTATGAACTAAATTTCATGGTGAACCAGCCAATAGTTGTTGAGACATTTCACTAAAAACCAAACCTGGACTTAGTAGGGTTCAACCTCTGGGTACCATGAATGTTGGTACTGAAGTTCATGGCAATCCGGTTCATAGTTGTTGAGATATTTCTGTCTGAATCAAAGTGGTAAACAGAGTGACCGACCAACATCCCTTTCCAAGGCTGTTAGCATGGCTAAAAATTTTAATCTCTTCTGTTACATAAATCAAAGATAGAGCACGGTGAGCCATGAAATCCTGAAATCTGAGCAACTGACCCTGTAATCATTGAGGCCTTGGTACTGATCAATGACCCTGACAACCTCTGCAGATAAATTATTATCATTTTGTGCTATGGAGCAGAAACGTGTTGGTATTACCCTCTAAATGATTCGGAAAATGCAAACACAACAGGGTTCAGGGTCAGTGTGTTAAAGGAATTAATAACTGTGTGTGTAGGAGGCTTCAGCCGTGATTTATAATGGTCAAACGTGCAAGATGCAAGTGGTAATAGTGGTGTCATCTGTGTCCTTGGACACTGTGAGAGTGTGTGAGTGTGTGTGTGTGAGTGAGTGTGTGTGTGTGTGTGAGTGTGTGTGTGTCTGTGTGTGTGTGTATGTGTATGTGTGTGTATTATTAACACAGCTTGCGTCAGAGGTCTCAGGATTTGGATGCAGAACCACCTCTCAGTGTGGGAATGTTAAACTCTCATGGTCAACAGAGGACAAAAAAATCTTTGTTGTGTGTGTGTGTGTGTGCTCATATTTTGTATTTAAATAGAGCAGAGTAGTTATTAAGTATAAAACAGCTGAGCTCTTCCCCACAGCCTCGTCATTGGTGGATTTTCCTGAATCGAAGCGCGGCGCAGCAGCATTGTGCGAGCGATAACATAGACAGTCTCTCAGTGAACTGATGTTCTCAGCTCACATCTTTAAGCATTTTCCTGAAGCAAACAGTTTACACAATGATAACTACCTTCTATCCATCCATCCGTCCATTTTCTATACCTGTTTATTCATGGTCACAGGGTGCTTTAGCCTCTCCCAGCATGCAGTGGGCCAGATGGAGGGTTACATAACTGCTTCTCATTGTGGTTATTTTCTTCTTAATTTCTATAGATATATTGCACAGTCACAGCAGGAGCATGCTACCAATCATTTCGCTACATACAGTAATATAATCTTATAATAAGAGCAGCTGTTGAGGATGTATTCAGAGAAGAAGAGAAAAATCATATTTTCATAACTATGATTATGGAGTTCAGGAGGTTTTTCATATTTTCTTCCAAGTGTGAAGGCCTCTTAAAATGATGAAAGTTTATCAGTGGCATAATAGAAAGCAGTGAGGGGGGGTTTTAAGAGCTGTGAGATCATCTTGCAAAGAGCTTTTATTTTTTAAAGAGTTTCATTACTTTGGAGTCACAGTTTCAGAAGCTTTTTCACATTTGAAATATTATTCAGATCCTGGTGGGAAACATTGAGGTTTTGGCATGAAATTGAAAAACATGAAAGAAACTGAATAGTGGTGAATTATCTTAGTGCGGCTTTTAAGAAAATGTCTTTGTGGTTTCATTTTCCAGAAACTTCATTTCAAGTCTAAAACCCTGGTTCAGAAGAAAAACACTAATGGCCGATAAATTACACCAGAGCTTGCAGCTGAATCTCAGTCAGGTCCGTTTGTGTTTTCCATCCCCCTTCCGTTCGACTTGTGTGAATCTGGAAAGCGTCTATCCCCGGAGGAGATCTGAGAGGAGCACTCAGCATTGATCTGACTTTTAGTGGAACCGCAAACAGGCTGATGTTTCAGCTAATGTGCCTTTCACTGAGACTAATGCAACAGGGATGTTTTCCTGTGTTCAGTGTGCGAATGCGAGTCCGGTTCGATGAGCTCATACCTTTGATTATCGTGTTCACTGTTAAAACGTTGTCTGTCGTTTGTCCGTGATGTAAAGTTTTAAGGTGATTTCACACCTCACCTCTTTGCCGCAGTTTAAACAAACTCTCATACATTTAATCTCTCAAAGGTGACTTTTGAGGTTTTTGTTATGTATCCAGGAATGATTAAGGAGCGTGGTAAAGTAATCAATGAAGATAAGTTCATATAGTAAACAGGGAGTCCATGCTGAATTATTAATGAGCTCATATAAAACTAATAAAAAGTTCTTTGTAAATGTTTTATTAAAAAAATCGTAACAACTGATGATGGATTTGTGCATCATTTGTTGTGATGTACTTCCTGTAAAACTAATTGAAATCCCAACAGAGCCATAATGTGGAAAAGGAAGAGACAAATCAGATCCAGGCCTGGTTCTTCAGGGACTCTCTAACCTGCATCATCTAAACTACAGAGTTGCAGGATCGTATGAGTTTGTTAGCCTTGGTAGCAGCGTGGCTTCATGTATTGTCTACCACTTTGGATGGATTGTGATGAAATGTGGTTCAGGCATTCATGGTTCCCAGGTATGGTTCCCTGTACTCTGTGTTTAGCTGAACTCAGATGGTGAGCATGGTAAATATTGTACCTGCTAACCATCAGCAGGTTAGCATGTGAGAATGTTAGCATGCTGAGGTTAGCATTAAGCTTAGTAAAGTACAGAGTTGCCAGCATGACTGTGGACTCTTAGCCTTGTTTTAATCTTCATCTGAATCTGGATATACTTGGAATAGTTACAAACTTAAATCGTTCATATCATCAATCATAAAAATCGTTAAAATAGACACAAATAAATGGACACAAATCAACCATCAGTCACAACATTTGTCAACAAAAAAATGAGAGGAAAACTATGTGAATGCTGCAGTTTCTACAGATTCATTAGCTGAAGCTACATTTTTCCATCAGTTTGCTCTTCGTTGTCTTTCTAGTTGTAGTTTGTTATTCACCAAGAGAGCTAAACTACAGGTGTGTGGTCAAGATCTGTTTGTAGTCTTCAGTAAGCAACTGTGCCATGCTCCGTTTCTGTCTGAGCCTCGTAATAATGTGTTCTTTTCACCTGTAGTCTGGAGTTATGATTTTTTTTGTCTCGTGTTCACAGCCTGTAGTTTCATTCTATAATGTGTGTTAGCGTTTCCAATCTGTCCGTTTGTAGTGTTTTACAGTCTGAATCATCTCCCCGAGCTGCTGTATTATATTGTATCAGGTCCCTCTCCACCTGCTGGCCTCTCTCTCTCTGCAGGTCTATAAATTACACAGAGGAGTCATGTTTGAGGAAGTAAACAACTGGAGGGCCGCCATGGGATCAGCGTTCCACAGGAGCAACACTTGATCAAAATGAATTCTGCTACTGATCCCATGGCCACGGCGAATGTCAACACTGAACCAAAAAAATATGAGGGGTGGCAGAAAACCACAGGGTTTGTGGGAAATGTGGTCCTAATTTTAAGAAAGTCACTGGAGGTAACTACTAAAGGGGCTACAGGTCATTTCCATCTTGGTTTCACATGCATGCTGTAATTAACTCAGCGGTGATATAATGATGTTAACAAATAAACCTTTAAAATATTATACAGTAGTGAAACTACTGGTGCGTGACGGCCTTCCAACCCTCGTGTGGGAGGAAAAATGACAACACTAAAGAAAAGAAAGCAGCAGCCAGTGATGGAAAAACAATAAGATGGATGTCTCTGTTTTTGTCTCCCTCTCTTCTCCCATTCTTTCTACTGCTCTCTCTCTCTCCCCAGGGTCCACAGCTGAGAAGTGATACATGGCTCAGTAATAGTCTGAGCCCTGGGGGGGGACAGCGGCTATGTGGCCTTGGTAAGAGACTATCAACACACACACACACACACACACACACACACACACACACACCTTCACACCCAGTCATGCACGGCCAGTCACGAGAGTGCAGGCAGACACACAGGAGCACACACAGGTTTGACTAATATGAGCTTCTGAAGGCTGAAACCATCTGAAACAGCAGAACTTTTCAACTGAAACCAAAAACTAGTGACTCGTCTGTTGTGTTGTCTCTGTGCTGCGGAAACCGTGGGTTTAAAATAAAACAGTGGCAGTGAAACAGTGAGGGTAACATGTTGACTTTCAGCTCTAATTTGAAGGTGTTGACATTTAGGTCATGAGCAGCGCGTAGGATCTGGAGCTCTTTTCATGCATAGCTCACAAGCGTCCCGGGGCAAGAGCAAGTGGTCATACATCCACCATGTTTACCTGCTTATCATGCAGGAGGAGCCTTTCCCTGCGCAGACTGGGTGAGAGACAGGGTACACCCTGGACAAGCTGGCTAACTATCACAGGGCTGACACGTGCAGACAGTCCATTCACACCTTCGCCAATTTAGAGTCACTAATTAATCTCGACTATGGACTGTGGGAGGAAACCGGAGCTCTCGCAGACTCAGGGAGAGCATGTGAACTCCAGACACAAAGGCCCAAGCTGTCTGGAAGATTCAAACTCAGGACCTCCTGACTGTGAGGCTGCAGAGCAAACAACAAGTAACATCAACTTTCTTGGTTTTTCTTTTTTAGACTATTCTTTATTGTTTTTGCTCTCCTGGCAGAGTTAGTATAGAGACAGGCATGAAATGAAGCAGGAGAGGGATGTGTGAGGTGTAACAAATCATAGCAGGGATGTTGGAGTTATATTGTGTGCCACTTGGCCTCCAGGACGGCCACTCATATTTAACATTTCTCTGACTGTCTGAAGTCCAGCTCTCAGACATCCCTGGTGGTTCTCTGCCAGACCGGCACAACCGCCAGCTTCAGTCTGGTCTGCAGGAGTAAAACAAATAATCAGCTGGTCACTGATTTAAAAAAAAAAAAATAAAAAAATACACAGTAGTAATGTGGATACCCTCAAATAAAAGCTGAAAGACAACACTTTAACCCAGCGGTCATTAAAAGGGTACTCCTGTGACAGAATCAGACTCATAGGCAGTTTTTAAAAAATGTCATCTGTTTTATTCCTCACATTCTTCTTCCTTGTCAAAACCTGGCACGTACAATACCCATAATGCATTTCAACCCCCAATAGTTTGGTTGGATATTCGGGTGTGTTGTACTAGTAGAAGCAAATTTAGGCCCAATCCCAATGTCCACCCTCATGGACTCAAAGACTTTGAGGCGCATTCCCGTTAAGTCCATGAGGGCTTAGTGCTGTCCCACTGTGAAACCATCAAGTGCATGATGGCTCTCTCTCTCTCTCTCTCTCTCTCTCTCTCTCTCTCTCTCTCTCTCTCTCTCTCTCTCTCTATCTTTCTCTCTCTCTCTCTCTCTCTCCCTCTCTCTCTCTCTCTCTCTCCCTGTCTCTCTATCTTTCTCTAAGCCCTTTATGCACACTTTCTGTAAGTCTGCATTTCTGCAGACTTTTCCAGAGGGAATTACCCACAGTTCATAGCGTTGTGAAGTTAAACATGGGCACTCACTGGCAACAGCCAAGGCCAGAGGCTTAATGTTTTAGGGTTGTCCGTCCCATTTTCATGAACATGATATCTCAGTAACACCTTGAGTGAACATCTTTGACATTTGACACAAACGTTCAGTTGGAATCAAGGATGAACTTAGTAGAATCTGGTGGTCCAGGGTCAAAGGTCAAAGTTCACTGTGATCTCACAAATCACATATTTTGCCATCACTCATGAATTCATACACTAATTATGACACAATTTAACTCGATCTAGATAGACAGATAGATAGATATTTATCCCCTAAGGGAAATTCATGAATGAAGGATATAATTAAGTGATGACATTTTGTGTCTAAATGGTCAAAGGTCAACTTCACTGTGACATCATAATGTTCTGCAAAATCACTTCTGGTCATTTGGTCATTATTCAATGCTGTAACTCAGGAAGGAGAGATTGTGACCAGATTTACATTTTACAACCATGAGGTGGTGATTCTAGTTTCATTTTCAAGCTTGTCATCTTCAGACCCAAGTTGTATAGCCAAAGATTTGTGAACAGACTTTGATGTGTAAAAAAAAAATTCTACACACATTCCAGTGAGCTGCAGCACAGAGACAAAACAACAGAAACTGACACTGTCCTAATACCTTCCAAATGTTTAAACACACACACACACAGACAAATTCACCCTGCACACATTGTGAATCCGTCTTTTCTTTCAAAGTTTAGATCTGTTGACCTTTCTTGAGGCCGCGGCCCGGCCGTCTAACAGCAGGAGGCAGTTCTGGGTGAGTAACAGCGCTTCTTTTTCTCACCTCTAAAAGATTTGAGGAGACATGAAATGACACTCTCTCTCTCTCACACACACACACACACACACACACACACACACACACACCCCACCACCATGTCTGTTTCTGACTGTTCAGATAGAAGAGGAGAGCTGAGGACACCAGCACTGCCGTCTTTTGTATTCAGTCACAGTGGCTTTCAGCAAAATGGGAAAATAGATTGAGGTGTGCAGAAATGATGGAGGCATTAAAAAAGAAAAAAAAAAGATAATAGCATTTTACCTGATCCCCATCTTTCCGTACCGGCACCGCATCCACTGCTGGTGAGGCAAAGAGAAAAAGAAACAGAGAGAGAAATGAATTTAAGATAATTTCATTATCAGGTGTTGTGATAGCTACAGGTATCAATCCATGTGCAGAAAACACAGATGCAAAAAATATCAGCCCTGAATACACAATTGCTTTGTCTCGACCATCTGTGATAGCAGAGGAACAGGAAGATAGAGGCGTGAGCGAGGAACGCTGACAGAGAGAGGGAGGAGGAGATAACGGTATGTCAGGCTGATGCAGCCTTCAACGTGCTCGCTGAGGGAAAATGACAACGCTGTCCAGTATTCCTCTCTCACACTCACACACTCACACACACAAACACACACCAAGCTAAAATTAGATTAATTATCCACGCCAAGCTTTGGCACACAGAGGGCACAGCCAGTGTGAGTCATGAAGGCCAGAGATGATTCTGAAATATTTGCGGGTGATGAAAGGGGAAGCCATTCTGCCTGTTACTATCATAGGAAATAGAGAGCTGCTTTAATAATTTAGTGGTAATGAAATAGAAAACAGAGGCTGTTATTGTCTGGCTGAGGAGAAAAGCCAGACTCTGGGGACTGTGACGATAGCTGACGTTACCCTCTCCTCATATTACATGATGACCTTGAGTGTGACCTTAACAGTATTTAGTTATCTAATGCAGCATGTGAGGAGCCCTCATGTGACTCTGGGTAATCACTGTCCTCAGTGTCTGTGTTCACACTGTGCAGTGACAGTATTCCAGCCTAATCAGACTGATTTGCTTTGATTTGTTTTGTTTTCACTTCATTATCTCCTCAGACCTCGTCCTCACGACAGCAGTTTTTTTCTTTAGGAGACGTTGGTTTGTTTTTGTCCCTACCAATTAGTAGTGAGGGACATTTCATATCCATCACATCAGCATTAACTTAACGTTTGTCACGTCAGTTAAAGGGATATGTCCATTTTAGAGTTGTTATTTCTGTAAGTCTGCAACAAACAGCTTGTCATCAGCACTTGCCATTTTTCAGGCTGTTTGTGATACTTAATCCTTCGTATGAGGCTCTGACTTGGTAATCAAACCTGAGAAATGGACTGAATGTAGACAGAAAATAATAATAATAATAATGCTGTCAGTCTAATTCATCTTTAACTTTGTTAATTGTGCATTTTGTCTCCTTTTTGTAAAATGAATTACACTCACATACAAGTGTAGGGAGGTGGAGAGAGAGTCTGTGACCATAACTGTACAATTAAACTACATTAATATTGAAAAGGTAAAAATGAACCCATGAATGATAAACTCTGCCATCACCTTATTATTATGTGTGTGTAATTATTGACATAATATCAATATTTCTAATTCTAATATTTAAAATATTTTATATATTTTTTTAAATATCAGTTATATGTGAAAATATAATAATATAATAAAATGATAAAATACAAAAAAACATTTTAAAAAAAAACATTTAATATAAAATATTTAATGTTTTAAGTGACAAACACGTTTTCATGCTCTCATTGTGATGTTGAGGTTTGAAGGCCGGCAGATTTTTGATCATTCACTGACATGTAATTAGTAATGTGTTTACTTGAATTAATTATTTGTGCTCCCTGATAACTGAATTGTGTTTTAATACGTTTAAAACTGAAGTCAGCGTTTGTTAGCAGTAAGATAGAAGCTGTTTTCATGCAGAGATGCATCAGTTCACTGGACTTATTCTTTATCTCAATGGTTTCCATTCGTCCTTGTCTCTCTGCACTCTGTCTCATACAGTTTTGATACAGATGTTGTTTTCAACTCTTTGGTGCTGCGCAGTGCAAAATACACAGTGGAAGTTGTCACGGACAAACTAAATGTGCTGGCCGGGTTTGATGCAGTTTTAGTTTGATTTTGGACTGAGATATCTGGAGGTTTAAAATATAGGATAATATTCTCTGTTCTGTAAGTCTGTATGCTCGACAGGTGACGCATTTTTGAGTGTGCTTCTGTCAAATGTCAAGACGTCGCCTCACTTTCCTGTCACCCGGCCCACAATGAGCGAGCAGCACTTTTATTACAGATGTGTAGACGGGCAATAACACGTAGTCTGGAGAAAATGACACCGGGATTAGTGTGGTGCGTGTTAGCGGTGGAGGGATATCAGTCGGTATCAGTGGCGGCTCAGAAGCTAAATGGGTTTAGATGTCGAGTGTGAGGTCAGCGGTTGGATTCGCAAAAACAAACAGAAAAAGTCAGGAGAGACAAGTGAAGCAGAAACACTCACGGCCACAGATGACTTGCTGAGGCTGGGAAGAATAAGTGTTGGAATAATGTTTATTTGAACACTGTCAATCTGTTAAAGGAGAATCCTGTTTGTGTTTGCACATGGAAACATCAGTCACATGAGTTCTGATCCTAGACTTGATGAACCTGAATATGTGGAACTATTCACAACAAAAACAGGAATACTTTGGTTTAAGATCAAATGAACATGTATCAGAATCAGTTTGCACAGAGAGGAATAGTTAATCAGAAAACACAAACAGTATGATTAGTTGTATACAGTAATCTAAGTCAAAATAGATCAAACCTAAAAAAAAAAAAAAAGAAACTAATTAAATCTAATTAGTATTTACTTTTTTCTGCCAGTGGAGGAGTGAGTTTTATTGGATTTAGTTGCAGGACACTCATTCTACATTTGATGCCAGTAGCAGTGTTGAAAAGGCTGAATAATTATCACTCCTCTTGTTTATCCTCCATCGCTGGCAGTTTGAATGGAGAAGCCAGGTGCAGAACACATACGGTACCTGCCAACATGTGGATTTGAAAATATGGGAAATACTACATAATAAACACATAACAAGATTCATTTACATTTTGTAAAATTTGAATTCCATCATATAACCTTTAGATAAACATTACATGAATATACAATTAACTCGTTGAGTTAAACTTTTTAATTGAAATGAAATTTGTTAATCAGTCGAACCAGCCTGAACACTTGAATCAGGTTGTGGGTTGCCAGGTTGTCGCAACAGATGGGTTGTGTATGTAATGTCTGGATTGTGTGTCTAGCTCGCGTTTCATACACAATCTGGCAACATGGATAACGTCAGACAAACATTAAAGGTATGGATCATTAAACTGAGTTCAGGCAGCCAGACTTTAAATGAAGGTGGGACGCCAGAGAGTGAAACACCAGCCCGCACAGACAACAGACACTGATCGGGATCTTTTGAGAACTTTAAATCACGTAACCGGGGATATGAATAACTGCTCGGTGGCTTCCCTCCCACTCTGTCTGGCGAGCTGCGCTGGCTGCTCCCGCTATGACTCAGAGCTGATGTGGTTCACCTGGTCGTCCTGGGCCCTGAAGGCTGTAAAAGCTTGCGTCCAGCTGGCACCCACCCTGTGTGTTTGCCCTCTTTGATTTGGCAGCGTTCAACACTTCCACAGCACAATACAGCATCTCTCACCTCTCTGCATCCAGGCCTGAAAGTAATGAACATTTTCACATTATTCTCACATTAAGCTTTAACCGGCAAATGTTCTGACTGATGAACGACTTCAGCAGTTGGTCAATGATCAGTATTGTCGATATTAATTTTCTAATCGACTCTACACGCTCTGCTGTCACTGCTGATTTTTGCTCTCTGAACTCCAGCTACATCTGAATAAGGACTTCTTGTTTTGTCTCAATCTGCCATCCAGGTTGTGACAGTGTTTTTCCATGTAGGCTTAATATCCTGAACATAAACAGAGACAGGAAATGACTCATAACCAGGACACCAGTGTGTGCATGTAAATACACTCAGTCCTCTCACATGGATCCCAATGAATCGATTGAATCCAGCGTTTCTTCTCTGAATTGCCATCTTATATCGCAGCATTAAGACGGGTGAAGATGAAATCTGTGTCCAGTGTAACACTGAGAGCCAGCGCTAAAATTAGATTAATTATCCACGCCATGCCTTGGCACAGGGGGGGCACGACCTGTATGAGTCAGCGAGGCCTGGGATGTTGAAGGATATTAGATTTAAGTGGTGATGAAAGGAGAGACTTCCCCCTCGTTAACACAAATTATAACTTACATCTCTAATATCTCGCGGTAAGAAGTGAGATAAAACGCTGCTCCCGCTGGATCCAAGACGCTGCAGGAGACAGCGAAATACTCAAAGTCAAGTGCTATGAAATTAGCCGAACTTCAGCTACAGAAGTCGAGATAAGGGTGCTTGTGTAGAAATTTGCTTAAGTTGTTGAATATCACCACGAGATTGTTTCGAGCGGGTTTTTTTCTCCACATCTCGTCGCTGGAGCAGTTCATCGCTGGAGGCTTAAAAGTCCTCCTCCAGCCCCCGTCGCCCCTCTTTCATCTCCTCTTTGATGAAAGGCTGATTGAAGTGGATTTAACAGCCGAAATCAATAAGGCAGCCTCGACTCACTTACCAGTCTACTTCGCACTAAATAGCCGATATTTCTTATGTATTGTATTCGCAACATATGGCCCAACATCCACATCGATGCCGTCCGCATTGATTTCGTGCTGTCTGCCAGGCCCCGCTGAAGGGAGCGCTGCCGATCGACAGAGCCTAAAAATACCTCAGCCTTCATACTCCCTTCAATGGAGACTTAAAGCTTTCCATCCAAATCAATATCAATAAATCCCCTCTGGGCAATGGGCGGAGGTGGTGGGGGGAGGAGGAGGATGGGGGGGTAGTTGTCACTGTTCACAGGTAGAAGATACAGTCTGGAGATGTTGTGCGTCACCTCGAGGGACAAGACATGACAGCTCTGAACCGAAGTCGCTCCACGAGATCGATTGGTACAGGGTGAAAGAACCGACTGTGGAGCTTGATTTCAAAATGTTATGTTTCCATTCGGATTCAAACAATGACTTACAATCTCTAAAATGCTGCTAGTGTTACTCGCTCTTGTTGATACCTGCCTAAAAAGTCCATGACGTGAAGACATCCAAATTTTCCAGCAGCTATTGCAGATAAGCGAAGCTGCTCTGCCCTGATATATATATTCATTTTCATTTCAGGTTTGTTTCATCAGGCCTGTCCACTCGCTCATGATACTTTTCCTCCCGGGTGAAGCTGCAGAGAGGGTTTTCATATCAGAAATCGTTGTAGACATCAGCGACGCTAAACGTCAGGTTTTGGTTTCAGTCCCGCTGAATCAAACAGCGAGGGCTTCTTTGTGAAGTCGCCAGTTAGCGTCAGCATCAGTGACAGAGAAATCCATCACCACAGGGAGGGAACAGAGAACATAGGAGCAGAAAACCCGCCAGAATGTGAAGCAGCAAAACACCTTACTGACTGTGTTTAATTCACTCTCTTGGCCCCAAGTTAAACTTGCAATAATCAGTTTTTTGTCAACTTATGGGCAGCAAAAAACAAATGAACACAACATTGACATACCATCATCCATTAGCAACATGTTTGTTGTTTCATTAGTTTTTAGCTCCGTGTTTGGTCTCCACCAGCTCCTGAGGGAAACATCTGGCTCTTTAGCTGCTAAATGCTCCGCTGTGTTCGCCAGCCGCTCTCTGACTGTGTCTGTCTGCTGTCTGCTGTTTGCTGTTTGCAGTGCTGCGGCTGAAAAACGTTAATTTAATCAGTGACAGAAACAGTGAAACTACGTAGATCAATCTCGATACTGCGCTGCAGAACTGAGGTTCAGGAGATCCTTTGTCCCCACTGCCATCAGGTTGTAGGAAGTGGCTCATGAACTGGACTAATTTAATTATTATTGTTAATATCTATCTATCTATCTATCTATCTATCTATCTATCTATCTATCTATCTATCTATCTATCTCTGAGGGGAACTGCAGCTTCAGATGATGATGTTGGATCGTCACTTCCAGAGACACCTCTCTCACACTGTTTTCACATGTTTCCCTGTTTTATGCGGAGGGGTTAGATTTAGGAAGAGATCGTCCTTCATCAGTAAAGGTGACCAGTGTTGACTGTGACCGGTGCTCCCAAGTGTCAAGAGCCACACCCCACCTCCACACCACCAATGGTGAAGACCCACTAATACGGCGCAAAGCCAGGTCCAACCTCATTACTTTTCTACTGACAGGAATGAAAGCACTCTCAAAAGCATTGTGGGATAACAGGTGACACGAGAAAAGGGAGGGGCTGAAAGTTTTACTGAGACACGGTGGAGGTGATGTGAATACGGTTTATTTTCAGTGGGTCTACAGGCGTTTTTGTAGCAAGATAACAACGTCGTGCAGCTTTGCTACTTAAATATCTTTTCTCTGATGAAACAATAACACTGCTGCTGTTTGTCTGTGGTCAGAACTGACTCACAAACCCACAGCTGAGAGCAGCACACTCAGGCCTGCTCTCCAGAGACTGTCTATAATAACACCTTCTAGGTAACACACAGGAGAGAGGTACCAGCTGAACGAGACAGTGAGTTTACACAAACAGAGAAAGAAAAAAAATCCCACCGCAGAAAATGACTCCCACACTGAAGTTTAAGATTAGAGACTGGAACAATGTGAGAGCATCAGACAGAGGAGGAGAAGGAATTTCCTTTTCTGACAGTTTGAGGTTCTCTTTGATTTCAGAAACCACATTAAATTCACTGCAGAGCCGGTGATTCCTGAGCCGACCCACACCCACACATGTCTACACACACAAACACATTTCATAACATCATTCAGGCCTGACCCAGTCGTTTGGGTGAAGGACAACATTTCTGGTGTGTTCAGATGACTTATTCAACTCTCTCTCGCTCTATCTCTCTCTCTCTCTCTCTGTTAATGAAAGACGTGCAGTCTTAGTCATGACTCTGCTCTCTGTGAGTACATTTGAGATGCGACCCAGGGGATCCTGGAGGCCATTTACTCCACACAACACACCCACCCACATGGAGCCACACACACACACACGCACACACACACACACGCGCGCACACACTGAGGCACAGACAAACCATGGACCTCTGGAGTTGATGGAGCTCCTCGCCGGAGCCACAGGGGAGGAAGGAGAGGGTGAGAGAGACACAGGGGGAAGATGAAGACTCTCAAGAAGACAGAGAGAGGAACAAAACCGAGAGACTGTTCGAAGCTCGAAAACCGCGGGGCAGGGGGTATGTCGAGGAAAGAGCAGCAAGGGCTGCTGGGAAAATAAGATAAAGCAAAAAAGCTAGAAAGACAAGAAAAGGAGAAGGAGTGGAGGGAGAGAGGGAGTGGTGGTGATCCAGCTGTGATCACATTGATGCAAAAATCAATTATAGTTTCAGAAGAATACAGAATTCATCATTTCTGTCATAAAAGAGCTTTTTTAAGTCACATTTACTCGACACCTTCCTCCACGACAAACCTGTCAGTGAATTCAAATTCAAATTCATCAAATACTTTTTCAGAAGAATCCCCAAAAATGTGCAGGTATTTCATTAACTACGTCAAATTCATTTGATAGCAGACTTATTATCAAGATTACTCCCTGGTGATTGACAGAGCTGAATTTGTTTTTTAAGATTTGCATACATCATTATTCTTGCACTGTAAGAAAATAGAAACAGAACATCAGTAAAATAAGAAGAGATTGTGGGAAAATGTGTGAAATAATCCAAAGTCTTTACTGAAACAATGGCAGCTGCTTGGACTCATAAGACTAGTAAGTTTGTACACCAATCACTGTGTTGCCATTTGATGGGCGTTTACCCAGAGTTCCCTGCAGTACCTGGAGGGCATGCGGCCTGCTCCACAGTCATTACTGTCACTCACTGACCATTTACTCTCTCTCTCTCTCTCTCTCTCTCTCTTTTTCATCATCTGTGTTAGTCTGTGAGATTAACGTTGATTTGATAACTGCACTTTACGACAGAGCACAATGGTTCAAGTGAAGTGGTTGTTCATAGTGACAAGCACACACACAGAGAATAATCTCCCAACCATACAGCTGTTTTTCCTTTGTTTTGGTTTTCCAGCCAGAACTCTGCTTTCATCAGTCTGGTTTCCAGCCACAACAAGCAGCTGTTTTTAGCCCTGAACCTACAATAAACACGCAGCACACGCTACCTGCCCCCCGCCACAGAGCGAACAGAGATGTGTGACTAGCTAGTGAACATAGTGGAGCGTTTAGCAGCTAAAGAGCCAGACGTTTCCCCCGGGGAGTTGGTGAACACCAAAACAGAGCTGGAAGGAGAGGGATTATTGTGTGAGGTGGCCAGAAACACTACTCTGAATGAATGTTAATGTTGCTGTGTGTGTGCGTGTGTGTGTGCGTGCGTGCGTGCGTGCGTGCGTGCGTGCGTGTGTGTGTTGGACAGGCCATTGTTTTACAAAGCCCAAGTTGTGTTTTCTATATCTGGGAGGGCACTGGGTTCAACGAGGGTCTGCGTGACGTAGATTTGTCATCTTCCCATGTTTGCAAGCGTCCACACAGACAGTACGTGCTGATAGGGGTGTGAACATGTCTTTGTATGCAGACATTCGATGTAGTGTAAACAGGACCGCCAAACGTTTGCCACAAAATGAGTTCAGTACCACGCAGCTCTATCATCAGTATATCTGTTTGCTTATGGAGTCAAACTCAGGCTAAGCTAATCTCATGATTTTCTTCATTTATTTCTACAATAATTATCGATGAATCACTTTTTTCTCAACCAATTGATTGATCTTTTGTTACATTCAATGTCAGCAAATACTGAAGAGTGCCACAATCCTTTACACCCAGGTTGACGCCATCAGACCACTTGTTTGTTTGCTCATCGGTTCAAAATTCATAACACATAACTGAAATACTGGGACCAGATAATGTTTGGCATATTTACTTGTTAATAATAATAAAAATAATTGTTGCAGACTCATTTTCTGGTGATCAACAGATTTATAATCAGACGACCAAATTCTTGTTAATTTCCATCAATGATTTGTTGTGCAGCAGATTCTTTCCACCAGTAAGTTTTGGAGATCTAATTATGTGACTGGTTTTAGGCAAACATTGATGTGAAACATGCTAATGACTCCTCCATGAATTGTACTTGGTAATTAATCTGAGTCAGAGTTTGTTTATGAATTAAAGAGTGTTTTATGAAGCTGCGGCGTAATTTTTTGCTTGTTAGACTGTGCATCACGCAGCTCTGAGCCTCTGAGGTTTCGGTACAGTAGGTGTGAGGCTACTGCCCTTTGAGGAAAAGGTCATCTCTGTTTGTGCACGTCTCCAAAGTCTCTGCAGTGGAGTTGAGAAAAAACACACAAAGACCATCAGATATAAAGGGAAGGGGCTTCTTCACATAGGTGTCATTAAAAATAGTTAAAGGTCCCATATTGTATAAAGGTAGATGTCCATGTGTTGTTTGATGATAAAGCAGGTCTAGGTTCTATATTAACACTGTTAAAGTATCAAAGCGCTCAGTCCACAGAGAAATGCACACGGCCTGTATTCAGAAACTGAGCCTTAAAACAAGCCGTCAGGCCTTCTGTAACTTTGTGATGTCACAACACCCACCCACCTGAACCCACCATCCATCCTTGCAGGATTTGGTTTCTAGTCGGCTCACACACCTGTTGTTTCTAGAGCTTTAACACTGTTTTTTCCACATAAAAAGTGGAAGCACATCTATGCTTACTTCCTCATTGAGAAATTCTGGATCATGCCTTTGCCCCGCCCACCACTCTGCTTGTGCTAGGTTGACGGACACATGAATCCCTGGCTGTCTGAAGCTGTCATCAGTTCACTGCAGTGCAAGGTGGAAATACTCAGTCATGTTTCACTCATGATATGTGTTGTAGTTTACAAACAAACACCATATGGACATTAACAAGATTAAACATTTGATTTCCATCAGAGGGGATCTGCAACACCCATGAAACATGTCATATTCTCAAACTGTTTACTGTGGCAATCAGTTCTGTTATGATTAGAAAATAAAGTGTTCTAATTTACATAATTGGCGTGCCATTTTTAGTTCAGGTCATTAATTTGCAAAGCCATAAATCTAAGTAACAGGTGAGTAGGTGAGAAAAACAACAACAATAAAAACATGAACTTTTTCTCTCAAAAAAAAAAACCCAAACTTTAAAAAGATTGAGATTCGGGTCTGACTGCAGCTAAACTTCACCTCACAGACCACTCAAATACTTGAAAAGAGGCGGGTTAGATTTCCATTGTGTTTCCAACCACGCAAATCAGCTCCACAGTTTTCCTTTTGATTGCTGCTGTCCTTAGAAAGCCCCTGCCACATTCTCCTCAGGCGTCTCCTCTGTAGTCTGCAGATTACGAGGCCATGGTTGGTGTAGATGTTGGTGCTGCTCGCTCTAATCTGTTTGGCAACAAAGCCGAAGGTCTAAGGGAAGAAGAATCTGAGACATCAAAGTATGACGGAGAAGCGCTGCCTGCCAAATGGCCTGCTGGAGCCGCACGCTTCATTTAGCCAGTGAGAGTTTTTATCTCAGTCAATCTGCTCCACGGTCTTGGCAAACGTACTCGTGTTCTTTTTTAGTGTCAGACCAACATTTTTGAGATTTACGCTGAGAGACGGAGCCAGAGAGAGATTTGGGCTACTTTATTTAATCTGTCTTCAAAGCTACACCAGAAAAGATATTTATGTAGAAATACACCCATTTTATGAGCATTAAAACATGAAGAGGAGCAGCAGCAGAGAGGAAGGCCTTGTCTCCAGTCCAGCTGCAAATTCAACTCTTTTTTTTTTTTTTTCTTTTTTTTTTTTACTACAATAGTATTCTGCTGTGGAGAGCTGTGTGGCCATTTCTCTGCTCACAGGAAAGTGGGAATTACAACGTACAAGCAAAAATCCAAACTACTGCTGCAACATCATTATCTCTGTCCTCTCACATCTTTTAGTTTACGGCTGCAGCTATTTGTTATTTTCAGTATCTGTTGATCTTAGACTGTCCAGCCAAAAGGAATTACAGTCACTTTATCAAATGCCAAACAACATGTGTCTACGTTCAGGTGACAAAAGCCTCTTATGTTCGTCCCTGTCGTCACCTGGGTTCAAATTTAACTCGGTAACCAAGAAAGAAAAACACGAGCGCCTGGTGAAAAAGCAGCAGTCGAGGAAGGGATGAAGAGACTGAAAGGGCGGATGTTGTGTTAAATGTGTTACATGTAAAGTATTGACTGGCTTAAATGGCTCTGTAAGAACTAACAAAGCTGTATTACTGCACCACAGGGACACAGGTGGGAGAGGGGGAGGGTAGGAACAAGAAGGGAATGGGAAGGGAGAGAGAGATGACAGAGAGGAAGAGTTGGGGAGATTAGAGGAGGAAATATGAAAAAAATAAAATATGTAATTTAGGGAGAAAGATCACAAGAAGCATTAAGCAGAGGAAGGGGGGAGGTGATGGAGGGGGAGGGAGGGGGAGGGAGGGGAGGCAGAGGTAAAGGAGAAAAGGTAAGAGGAACGTAAAGGTGATCAGCTGGGTGGAGAGAGAAGAATCTGCCACAAACAAGCCACCATCCACAACATGCTACACATGGACACATGCACCTGCACGTGTACACTCACACAAACATGTGCACGCACACGCACACAGTGAATGTCTAAGGAAGGGTGGCATTGTGGGATGCTGCAACAATAGGTCCTGACAGCTCTCTCTGGCAGACCCTCGCCTGTCTGCTGCCATCGCTCAGGGCTGTGTGTGTGTGTGTGTGTGTGTGTGTGTGTGAGGTGACACACGGTCTGTGACAGTGATCCGAAGTGAAGTCTGGAGTCTGACTCACCTCCGCTTCAGCGGCGGACGCTCTGAACCGACACCAAACACTAAGGGAGTCCTGCTCACCATGGCTTGTTGGGGTAATACCTCCATCCGTCCGTCCATCCATCCATCCGTCCATCCTTCTGTCTGACTGTGTGTGTGTGTGTGTGTGTGTGTAGCATTTTAGATGATGTCTTAGGCCACCCCAAATTCCCACAAGCCTCTGAGGGTTTCTGTTTGGTATTTGACGTCCCAAAGAAAAAACACAATGTTCTTTTTCCTCTTTCAATGCCATTATTTAATCTGCTCATAAAAAAATCTTGTTTTTTCATTCACATACAACAAAATGTTTTACTCCTCAGTACACCCTACTGAGATAAACTAACTAATATCCAGTGCATGAAAGTGATGTCGGAAGCATTTATCACACGTATCATCAGCCTTTGCTGGAGAAACATCAGAAACCTTATGAAGACTTTCAAAGCATTTAGCTAATCTTCTGTCTGAAACGTCCATATTAACCACCAGGAAGTTTCACTCGAACAGTGTCCCAGGTTAACTGTGAATTTTTTGATAAATAATACTATCTTAACTTGTTAAATTTAGTGTAACAACCTACAGAACCTGTAGTGATGATCACCAGGCTGCTGACAAGTTCAAATCATTTTTCTGTGATTTACGACCGCTGTGTACTCTAACCTTTTTTTTTCTTTTACCTTAACTTTACATATTTATTTAACACTGTTGTTGTATTTTCACATAGGTCTGTGATCACCCTAAAAGGGCACATGTCAATGCGCTGCTCGTTTACTTCCACTGGCTGCCCGAATCAAGTTCAACTCACTAATGCTGCCTTCAGAGTGATTTCTAGATCTGCAGCCGTTTACTTGAACTCAATCATACAGGCTTATGCTCCGCTCGGTCCCTGCGTTCCTCCAAGGAATGTGCTCTGACTTTGTCATCGCTGCACACAAGACAATCACAATCCCAGACGAGGGTTGAGCGATCTTAACCATAGTCAGATCGCCCTGTCGTCACCCTGTGAAATTGCCGGTGATAAAATCTATTTGTCATCTTACTGGATGACAAATAGATTTTACGGCTATGTTCAAACAAAATTGACAACACAAATAATGTGTTACCACAAGAAGCAGCAGGATAAGAAACCAAACTAAATGACGTGGTCTGTCCGTCTGTCGTTCACAGCGCAGCGCCTACATACAACAAGCAGTGCTTCATTACAATCAGCGGATGGGAGTGTGTGTGTGTGTGTGTGTGTGTGTGTGCGTGCGTGTGCGTGCGCGTGCGCGCTCGCGTGTTGCAGGCATGGTTATATGTGGTTATTTCCGTGAAACTGTTACCGAATGCTATCAGAGCAGGAGCGTCCCTCTCTATCTTCAAGAATCTGTTGAGGCTGATCTCTTCAGAGAGCACCTCCTCTCCTAACAGCTCTAACACCCTCACATGTCCAGTCAGCACTTACTGTACATTTTCGATGCGCTTCTTTACCTGATATTTACCTGATTGAACAGGTTGAACTGAAGCTTTAGTAATGTCCCTCACTTGTAAGGCGCTTTGGATAAAATCATTTGCCAAATGAGTCAATGTAAGGCGTCCTGTCTGAACCATGTTCCTGCGCTTTTCTGTCCATATTCTAAAATATATGATCATGTGCTGGACATTAAAACACACACAGCTCCCATGAAGCTTTGACAGCATGTGAATGGCCAACAAAAGCCACATCTTCCCACTGACAGAAGCTTTGTTTTAACAGTTAAAGACTAGCGATAATAGCTTATGTGTTAATTCCTGATCAGCCGCGGTGACTGCCATGTTGGAGCTCATATCGCGCTGCTAATATTGCTCAGCCCGACTGAGTAACACACATATTACTTCTGCAAGTCGATGATATCTTTTACAGTCTTCTCACTGTGAGATCCTGTGAAGACACTTTTACACGCGGGGTAAAAAGTGTAGTTAAATTTGTCTTCGTGAGTTGATGTTTCTGCCTGCTGTTTAGCCTTCCCCCGGGCAAACTCTAATTCTGTTTCTTAAACTCCCAAAAAACAGTAAAGCTTTATCCAGCCAAGCTGCTTAAGAGGACTCAGAGTCCAACGCTGATGGCTGAGCTATTTTTTGGGGGGGGGTGGGGGGGTTCTTTTAAACAAAGACTCCTCCCCTACATGGATTATACTGTAGGAGGCACGAGGAGAC
Organism: Seriola aureovittata; assembly: GCF_021018895.1. NCBI lineage: Eukaryota > Metazoa > Chordata > Actinopteri > Carangiformes > Carangidae > Seriola > Seriola aureovittata. The sequence goes on from NC_079379.1 coordinate 5,108,839, forward strand.
ATGCATTTAACTTTGTATCAACAGTTTGTGTTTGTTCCTTTCCTATTTCACCATGGCGGTACCTTCATGCACAAAGCCAGGTCCAAAAAGAAATGGTTCTCTCAGTTTGCCGTGGGAGACCTTGAGAGTCCTCACATCATCCCCACTTCTGGGATGAACTGGAACTGGAACTGTAAGCCAGACCTCATCACCCAACACCAGTGTTGGATCTCACTAATGCTCTTTATAGCAAATCCCATGTAGCCATGTTCCACAATGTGGTGGGAAGACTGAAACCAGAGGAGAGTGGTGGTCGGTTGTAGCAGCAGATCTAGTTTTTGAGTTGTTTGGATTCAAGATCATTTGGTTGATAAAGGCTGTTCAGTTTACTTAAATAAGATAAAGGGATTATTTTCATGATGAAACACCCATCTCCTCTCGCTCTCTCTCTCTTTCTGCCCTTCAGGTCAGAGATGCTCATGGCCCCCTGTCAATCAATTCATTGACCAATCGCCTAACTCGGTGTATCTGTCACCCTTTGACTTGGTAGCAAGGATCACACGATCCATCTGGTCAAGTGTACGCATGCGTATGTGTGTGTGTGTGTGTTTATCTACACACACACAGACACACACAGCATTTAGTACACAGGGCATCTGTCAGTCGGTCTGTCAGCGGAGGCAACATGGTCAATATTTAGGAGCAGGGAAGGGAGAAGGGCTTTCCTGTGTAAGGTGATACCTCAAACACACCTGACAGAGAAGAACAAACAGCAGAGTGTTAAATTGTTTAAACAGGAAGTAGACTTTGGAGAAGACCTAGATCCTGTCAGAGGATACTTGGGATTTGTACAGACGGTGAATTGTGTCAAACTGTAGTGGCTGCCTCTCCACTATCTCTGAGTTATGGCTAATTCATTGTGTTATTGTAGCGCGGCCTGTATGTCAAATGCCATCCGGATATTTTGAAGTTGATACATATGTTCTTCTTAATTTGCAGTAATGTCCAAGATCTATAGCAGTTATTGTCAGTAGGGCACCAATTAAAGGATATCTATTAATGATAAGGCTTGAGATGCCTCTCTTTATAGGCAGAGGTGCACCAGGCAAATGTTTGTGGCCCCCATGGGAAATAGGGGCCCCCTGACGGCCCCTCATCTCGGCACATTTTGCAATGACAACTATAAACTCCCTTAAATCTTCCATACAGACAGAGTGCACTGCTGTTGCCCCGAAACCCCCCCCATGGGGCCATAGCTAGCGGTTACCCATTGCCTGCATGTGAGGCGTTTATGGGACATCTGTAAATTGTAATGTCTGTATAGAGTAGGTAGTAATAAATTGGGAGGGGGGACCCCCAAGGCAAAGAAGGATCCGCACTGTTTATAGGAGAAGTTATCATTGTTGCTGTACTTACACCTGCTAACACATTAACTACAACATTATAGACTGCTATAAACCATTACTTACATATACTGCTTCTACATGCTAAATAGTGGATTTAAAGTGTTACTTTTTTTAATCAACAAATCACTTGAAAAGACCAAAACCAACAATGAATGTATCGTATTAACAAGTTTTGTTTGTTTATCAAAGCCTGATATATCTTATTACTCCGTCCCACACACACCGTCCTGCTGCTGGAAATATTCACTGGAAATATTCACTAGAATATCCACCACTGAAAATAGTCCCCAGTAAATGTAGGATTTCCTCCTGCTTGAGTAACTTTTGCTAAGATCCACAGCACTGGGAAGTTAGAAGGTATTGAGATTAACACATTATCGATAATGGTAAGAGAAATAAACATCCATCTAGGATGAAGGAATCCAGGTTAAAGGACTTTGTTATGAGTCTTATTGTAAGGCAGTTATGAGCAGAACTGTAAAGTGCTTTATAAATGTTATGTCGTTTTCGAGATTTGCTGCAAACGGATAAACAGGACTGAGTCTCCCTGTCAGAAGCACTAAGTGAAGAACCAGACCAGACAGTATGACCTAACGAGACACACTGTGCTATCAAAGTATGTCGAGAGCCAATAGATAAGCTTTAGTGGTCGTCTTGATAAACGTTTTTTGTAAATGGACAGCGTGTGCTGGGACAGACTCCAGCCTCCTGTGACTATGGAGAGGGTAAGTGGGTTACGACAGTTAATTAATTAAGAAATGTGTGTGTGAGGACAGTTTTAGGCTACATCCACACTGATTCGTCGCATCTCTTTTGCTATACGTTTACACCTATTGGCCACACTACTCTGGAGTTTTCAAGCCTCTAAAATGGAGGCTTTCGGAAACACTGCTGACCCTGTTTTAGTTTGGGTCGCAGGGTTGCGTTTTATGCTGGGCGGGCAGAAACTGAGACCTTTAGAAACAATGACGCAGATGTATCCTTTCATGATTCATTCATTCTTCTTATCATGAGACTCTTTTCCGGTAGAAGATAAATGGCATCAGACAGAATGGTCATGTGTTTGCAGGTGTTTCAGGATTATTTCTCATACACTTAAACACTTGTCTGGATATTTCTGTTCTAAATTGCTGTTTTGAAATGAAAACAAATTAGTGTGGACATTACCTTAGCTGCTGAAGCCTGCAACAGAGCCCGAACTTAGCCTCCTCTTTAAAATATTTGCAGGATGTCTCACTCTGTCAGTGTAGATGTATAAATCTCGTATATGTGTAAATAAACTCATCTTTTGAGCCTGAATCATTTCAGATCAGTGTTGAATGCAAAGTAAACGAAACACTAAAGAAGATGCAGAATTATAGAAATTAACTTGAATTCGACATGTCTATTTTTACATCTGCACAAAGCAACACAGAACAGTAGAGACTGTAAACATGAGCCATGTGCAGTTCACTGACATCACCTTACAGGAATCTTGAGTATTTAAATTTAAGCAGTTACCTCTGAGTGCCATTTAGAAAATGTGAAATTGCCTGCTGCAGCTTTTAGTTACTTTCCAAGCTGCTTGTCACATCTAAAATTCATCTGGCACGGCAGCTCCGGGCCTCCGTGTCCGCAGAACCATTGTGATGCAAATTTAGAGGAGAAAACGGGAAACGAGAGACTCAGAAAAGACGAGCTTGAAGGAGGCATCACCTTCTTTTTCCATTACTGGCCTGAATCGATTTGGTTAAAAATAAAACCAGGACGACTCCGCTCTGATCCCGTCGCATTCGCAGACGACCGCACGGGCCAAGTGTCACATCAGATGCGACTTGCATTATCCGACCTGTGTTTATTTATGTGGAAATGGAGCTCCTTTCTGCCAAACTGTGAGTCTGCTCTTCACTTTTAGTCTAAGCATCTCACTCTGTCTCTGTTTCCTGCCAACTGAAACACAACAGCCAAAACAAAGCTTCACTTACAGACTGATGGATCCGATTACATCGCAGTTGGTAAAAACATTGGCAAACAAACGCCTGCTTAATGTATAGAATTCATTATTAATATCTTTGTGATATTGATATTTTACACGAGAAAGACGACAGTAAATCTGTACGACTGATGGTCGTTAGGTCACATTTGGAAGCACAAAATAGTGGTTTTCATATTTACATGTCACTAGTCATTTGTCTGATGTACCATTCACTATTATGAGCATGTAAAGTGTGGTTGCACAGCTAACCTGTGTAACACTCCAATATTACTGCTCATTGAGCCAGCCAATGCTGTATAATGACCATGCTGAAGCAGGAAATCTGTTAATTAAGGGCTTCAGGGTTGAAACGTGAACGAAATATTCATGAATCCCACTCAGAGGTGACTAAATCCCCTTATTCTCTCTCTTTTTTTTTTTTTTTTTTTAATATTTCCAGCTTTTTTTTGCGTCAAATGAATTACACTCTCTCTCAGCTAATGGTAATTGTTCGAACCCTTATATTTGTCCCTGTTATTAAGACTGAAAGGTGTCGAGCATCAGGCTGACTGACCACCAGGTGGAGCAATTCTAGAACAGCAGAAAACCAAAAACATGAGCACAACTGATAACACTGCAATCTGGCTTCATCATAAATTTGTAAGTCAATTGTGAACAAGTGTACTTCCTGTTCAGACGTTATCTGTGAGCCAGCTGGCAATGTACACACGCCTGAAAATGTGAGACCTGTGAGTGAACTCAACGCACAGTAACACTTCACCCACACAATGCGTGTGTACATTGCCAGCTGGCTCACAGATAACGTCTGAACAGGAAGTACACTTGTTCACAATTGACTTACTTAAACAAGTTCCACTAAACAAGTACAAGCATTGATGAAACATATATCTGACATTTCATACATAAAAACTGGTGATGATAAAATAAGAAAATCATGGTTAACAACAGAAACATCTGAACTGCTCAATGCGTTCACATACTTTCAAGCAGCACTGTATATGGCTGTGGTGGATCAGCAACAAAGCCACTCAATATGGGTTGCATATCAGCACCAACGTTGGTCCGTGAACATTACAGAGAATGCAAAAACTTCAGTTAGTTGTTGGAGGCGGGTGCACACACACCTCTCCAAAATCACAGAAAACCTTTCCTCTACTATGAATTTCATTCACTCCTCTACAGTTTTGTAACAGATTGAAATATATCTCGATCTCAGTTCCTCAGTTTGAGCCACATATTGATTTTATATTATATATTCATATTGATTTTATTTAAATTCAATTCAGTTTTATTTGTATAGCGCCAAATCATAACACACATCATCTCAAAGCACTTTACAGGGTAAGGTCATGACCTTACGATATTATAGAGAGAGACCCAAGAGTTGGCGACAATGGGGAGGAAAAAGTTCCCTTTAACAGGAAGAAACCATTAACTGCTAAACCCAACGTTGACATTTCATCACCTATATGGTGAACATCTTTGCAACCAGTTGGCTGTTTACACATCGAGGAGACAAAGGAGCATCATAAGTGTTCATCTGGCCAATGTAAATCACTCTCACTCTCATCCATTTGTTTTCTACACAAACTCCTTAGTTTGTTCTTTAGAGGCTAAGTGGTCCACTATGTTCACCAGCTTGATGCTAACATCGTGTACCGTTTGATGTTGTTGCAATAAGAGTAAACCAAGACAGTAAAGTTATGGACCGTTATGTGGATTTATCACTACATACGACACTTTTCACATAGTTATTTGATCCATTGTTAATGTAAAATATTGGTTAGAGCAGCTTTAAGTAGACATTTTGTGTTAATCAATTATGCTCATGATTTTATTGCTGTTGAAATGTTATGATTTATTTGTAGGAGCGTATAATGTTGCTGGCTTTTTAGTGTGCATGACTGTGTCCTGACTGTCAAACAGCATCACCTGCTATTAGACCCTCAGTGAGAACAGCCCGTCCCACTGTGCTTCACTGTGTGACCTTGTGCTTTTTTTTTACTACATGTTTTATCGTCAGAAGCACTTTTTGAAAACACAAAAAGATGTTTTGAAGTTGAATGAGTCCCTGCCTTTCTATGATGGTGACCAACACCTGATCCCCTGTTTTGCAGTGTCCGACTGCAGCTGCACTTCACTACGTCAGCGTGAACAGGAGAGCAGCAGTAGTGAGGAAGACATGCAGCCTCAAACAACCTCCATGCTGCTGTGCCTATTGTCAGCCACTAAGGCTGGATTTGGATGGAACTCAGGCTTCAGCAGGTGATGGATGGAGTGAAGCAGCAACAACACAATCACCTGCAATATGTTTATTCTCTTACAAAAGGAGGGAGGAGAAGCCTGCCTGTCTGCTTTTGCCTTATTTCCAATTCGATTGACAACAAGTCATTATCGGTAATTTGACGGAGCGCAGAAGCATCTTATTAGCTGCTAAAATGCGCTGCAAACCACAAGTCAAAGCATCAGCCGTCACAGACTCAGCTGAAGCACAAATCTCATCCGTTCTGAATTATGTTGCTGCTTGCGGCTGGATATTAAAGCCCTGCTCACTCCTTTTCTGTGTTGCATAGCAGTGATGCAACAAATCAATCACAATCTACCCTCCTAAAATGTCATGTTTGACTAAAAGATCTCAGCTCAAGCTTTCGACTGCATCTCACAGTCTTCTTCAGTGGACAGAGTTTGCTCAGCTGTCAGGGAGATGGTTCAGTATAAAACTAAAGTCATGTGAGAGTGGGAGAGTGTGGTTATGATCCACCACAGCCATATACAGTGCTGCTTGAAAGTATGTGAACGCATTGAGCAGTTCAGATGTTTCTGTTGTTAACCATGATTTTCTTATTTTATCATCACCAGTTTTTATGTATGAAATGTCAGATATATGTTTCATCAATGCTTGTACTTGTTTAGTGGAACTTGTTTAAGTAGCCCAAAAACTACATGAAACATGGAATTAGTGTATGTGCAAAAGTAAGTGAATCCCCAGCTGCACGGGTTAAGTCAAGCAGGTAACAGACTCAGGTGAAATATATGTGAGTGCTTAATTAATCATTTCAGTAGACCAATGAAATGAGACATCCTTGGGAAAGGGATTGGCCTGCACTAATTAAAAGAGAGAGGAAACCAAACCAAACCAACTTGGTCCCATACACATCAACAATGCCGAGAGGAAAGGAGATATCCGAGGACATGAAGAAGAGGGTAGTGACAGCCCATCAGTCTGGGGAGGGATATAAGACCATCTCCAATAGATTCCAGCTCAATCCATCGACTGTAAGACAAATAATTTACAAATGGAGGGCCTTCAACATGACAACAACTCTGCCTAGAAGTGGGCGCCCATCAAAACTATCACCCAGAGCCACCAGAAAAATAATAAATCAGGTAAAGGCCAACCCACACATCACCTCTACAGAGTTGCAGACCTCTCTGGTAGCATCTGGGACAAATGTGCATTCGTCTACGATCAGACGACAATTGAATAGCCATGGCATTCATGGGAGGGTTGCTAGATTAAGCCTCTGCTCTCAAAAAAGAACAAAGCTGCCCGTTTCAACTTTGCCAGAGAGCACTTGGACAAACCAGAGGCCTTCTGGGAGTCCATTCTGTGGACAGATGAGTCTAAAGTAGAGTTACTTGGTCACAATTAAAACCGCCATGTTTGGAGAAAAGCCAACACTGCAAATGAAGAAACGAACCTCCTCCCAACAGTGAAGCATGGTGGTGGAAATGTGAAGTTCTGGGGCTGCTTCTCTGCTTCTGGAACTGGGCGACTCCATATTATCCAAGGAACCATAAATTCTCAGGCATATCAACAAATTCTTGACCAGAATCTCCTGCCATCATTCAAACAGTTGAAGCTGGGACGAAAATGGATTATGCAACAAGACAATGACCCGAAGCATTCCAGCTAAACTACAAAGGAATGGCTTCAGAGAAAGAGGATTCGTACTCTGGATTGGCCCAGTCAAAGTCCAGATCTAAATCGCGAGACCTGAAGAAGATCGTACATGCAAGATGTCCCTCCAACCTCTCTCAACTGGCTGAGTTCTGCAAGGAGGAGTTGGCAAAAATCCCCATAAGCAGATGCGAGAGACTGGTTAGAGGTTACGGAAGACGTTTGGTTGAAGTAATGGCTGCAAAAGGAGGAGCCACAAGCTACTAATAGAAGAGTTCACATACTTTTGCACATGTTACATTTTCAGTGTTTGTGAAATAAACCACATTTGTTGAATTACATAATGGAAAAATATCTCTTTTTGTGTGTGTGTCCAGTATTTGGAAAGTGTGCTTTACAAATTAGGATTTGGATGTCTGTTAAATAAGGTTCTTTTAATGTTTTTTACAAAAACAGTGACCATCTCTGGAAGGTTCACATACTTTCAAGCAGCACTGTATATGACCACCTGTGATCACTAGATGGTTCCATCTGCTGAGGAAGACCAGGAAATGCAGTTCAAAAGCTGCAGAAAAAGCTAGTAAGTGGACCTTGAGTTAAGTTTTTTTTTTTACTACTGCCTCCAACATCAAAACTGAACTTTAATTCTTCAAGTGGTGAAATCCAAGTTAATTCTGTAGAGATTCCTGAAATATCTGGTTATCAGTACTCAATAAAATCTCTGGTGAGTGTTCCTGTGGAGACTGAGTGTTTGTGTTTTAACTGCCCCCTTCTGGGTATGAGGCTGTGCTGTGATAAATCTACTGGACCCAATGTTGATACTGTTCTCTTACCCTGAGGTACAGTAACGTACCTTGCTTTTGAGTCCTGCCCTCCCCCAAATGAAAAGAGCAGATACTCAGCGTGTTGACCTGGCCTTATATCTACAGTCTGTATGCTCAGGCAAAACTACAACGGTTACTACACGTTTCATCTGAATGGCATGGCCCACTCAGTACTCCAGCCATCATCCATGCTTGTCTAACTCCACTAGTGCAGCTTCTGGCCATCCATCCATCCATTTTGTTTTGTTTATCCAAGGTCGGGTCGCTGTGTCAGCAGGTCAAGCAAAATAGTCCAGATGTTCCTCTCTAGCAATGTTTTCCAGCTCAATCCTGGGGGATCATGAGGTGTTCCCAGGCCAGATGAGATATATAATCTCTCCAGGGTGTTCTGGGTCTACCCCAGTTGGATGTGTCCGGAAGACCTCCACTGGAAGGCACTCGGGGGACATCTTAACCACATGCCTTTTGGCATTGGCTCTACTCTTAGCATTCATGAACTTTGTCCAACAAAAATTCATCCACAAATGCTTGAAAGGGTGTCATTTGGTAACTTTTCCTTTTCAAGACTGTGAAAGAACAAAAAAAAAGATCAGCAAAATGTTGTAAATAAAGTCAGTATAGGTGACTGACAGCGTGTAGGCCTGTGGTCCATTCACAGTGAAAAATCAGTCAGTTTACCAGTCAGTCCGTATCTATCACCAACCAGATTCTCTGGTATGCCTTTGGAGACTTTTGGAAGAGGTCCGTTCCCATTTTGAAGACTGATATTACATCATTTGGTGTAATAATGTCCCACAGAAATAACACACATTAAGTCTTTAAGTTCCCTGATATATCAAATCCTGAGAGGTTATCCATTGAACAGATATATTTAGGCGCAGTCTAGACTCAGCTGCATTGCAGTACAGATTTTGTTTTCCAGGTAAAGCAGTTTGAAATCTGCAGGGAAGATCTCTCACACAGTGGATGTGAACAGACTGCAATGACAATTTACAGTCTTTCAGCACATCAAACAGACCAGAGAGAAGATTTCTCTTCTCTGTGATTGCTGTCGGTTTTTGCAGAAGTGCTTGTCAACCACAGAAGTCTTCGGAGATGGAGAGGCAACTGTCTTCCTGAAAGCCATTCTCTGTGACTGTCCTGCTGTCTAAGTGATGACTGCTACACATCAGCTCCAGTGTAACTGGAGGATAATTGAGTGTAGTGGCAGGCAGTGATGCTCTGGTTAAATGGCACTCCACGAGAAACACACAGCTGAGGGAAACAATATAGCATTGAAAGACTGAACAACGATGATACTGCAAATTCACTGAGGTAATGGAAAAATACAATATGAATTGTATTGTACTGATTTATTGTATTGTTTTCCACTGATCACCAGAGAGAAGAGACATATTTTCTTTGAGTGAACATTTGATTCCCTTGCACAAAGTCAAAGGAGGGATGTGAACGAGGGGAGAGGAAATACAGGGAAAGAGAAAGCTGTTGACCGATATTTACTGTAACATTTTCCCTCCTCTCCCCTCCCTCCATCTCTCATTGACCTCCCTCTTTTACCCCAGATCTATTTTTAGCAGCAGCCGCTCTAACTCAGGCCTAATATAAGAATAGATGTTCCTCACAAGAAATGCAGCAGGAAATATTCTGCAGGCAATAAGTTGGGTTGGGAGGGGGAGCTGTCCTATCATCCTGACCGATTTAACAAGTTCACTATTTTAGATAGTTTGTCTGTTGATCCTTACAACACTTTTGTTCAACCCTTCAAACTGATTTTACTGCACTGCCTGCTTTCACTGAGAGAGGCGGCTTTATTGGCCCATGAAACAGTTTATTTCTATTGATAAAACAACAAGTTCCTTGTCTTAGTTAGCCTTCTCTCACTCTCCAACGAGTCCATCCTCTGCCTCGTTATGGATCTGTTATGGTACTGTTTTGGTTTTGCCTTTTCTCATAATACGAGCTACACAGTGGCAATATTTTCTGCTTCTTCATGCTGCATGCTTGCTTGTTTTCTGAATATAAACCATTTAACAAACTCACGTATTTGATGGGTTAAGTTGGTTACACAAGGCACCATCAACACTTAGTCTACAGGAGAACCACAAGTTTCTTTACCCCAGTTCAAATCAAGACTCAAAACTCATCTGTTTCAATCTATCTGCATATTCGCTGTAATTTCATTGCTTTCTTTTTAACTGTCTGTTGTTTTTATTATTTTTATTGTGTTTTTAATCTTCTGTGTCCTTGAGTGCTTTGAAAGGCGCTGCCAAATAAAATGTATTATTATTATTAAGAGACATTTTTTAATTTAGACGTGAATATTTGACCTTTGAGCATTTTATAGACTTTAAAGGACACTCTGACCCAGGATCCTTCTTATGTTGCCAATCTGGGACTTATTTTGTCCACATTGTAAGTCTATGTTGAGTAATCAGAAAGTACTACAGCAGCCAGCGTTAGCATTAACGGCTGATTACTTACCAGTCTAGAAGAAACATTGTGAGTTAAGCATCAAACTTCATTCCGTTATGTGCTACTTCTTCCGGGCGATACAGTGACTCACTATTGCAAAGTGGTATTACGAAAGAGGACGGGCCAGGGCTAGCTGGTTAGCATGCTATCTTTAGTAGAAGAAAAGAAGTGATAGAAAGAGGGTTACTTTCCACCACAAGTTTGATGCTGAACTTGCAACATTTCTTCTAGCCGTTGGCTATGTAGCTAACGTTGGCTATGTAGCAATAGCGAAACTTACATATGGCAACTTTAAGGGTGTTTGTGTGAGCATTGTCAGACTTGTGATTATTCGTATAATTAATGCAATTCCGATAATTCGTATAAATAATGCATTTCTGGATAAAAGTGTGAGTTTCATATCTAGAACATAAAATGTACATGTGTAAACAAAATTGCAGAAAAGCATCAAGAGGTTGGATACAAACTAGTTAAGTCAGATGAATGAAGACTATCAGAGAACTATCACTGGTTATTTGTTCAAACAGCTGAAAACAAACTATGGGAAGATTGGGATGGATGATTGCACGTACAAAGTGTTTGAAACCAACCTTAGAGACCAGGGTTTGCATCCCATTTTCCATGAAAGATGAAGATGTTTATTTAGTATAATTAGATGTCTAAATTAAACCAAAGCAGCAGCAGATATGAAAATGGCTATAGCTTTAAAGTTTATCTGCCTAAAATTTGCTGGTTCAATGAATTGGTAAGACAAAGACAATAAAAACACCTGTCATATCCCCAGAATAGGTGTGCATTTTTTCTAAGTTTTTCAATGTACTCATCCCAACAATGCTAATACTTTGTCAAGGTTAGATAAAATCTATCTATATATTTGCTTTATGTCTTCATCTCTCTTGCTAAATGTTTAATGATGTGGTTTTCCTGCACCGCACACTCAAGAGATAATCTAGCAGTTTGTATGGGACTGTGGGGTCTCTTACCTTTGATTTTGTGTTAACAAATTCTGGTTTCTGTAGGTGACTCACACACAGTAACACCAACTGTGCAAACAACTCAGTTCCTGCACAGCAAATCAGACTATAGTGCCTGCAGCCCTACACTCTAAACTGGAAACAGACTGAATCACATCATTAAGTTGCAGCTACTCCTGAAGCAAAATGAACATTTGCATTAAATGTCATGGATTATTAGTATAGCTACAATCCTATGGTAGATGCAACAGTCGGATTCATTGTTTTTTATACTTTTCCCTCCTTAAACGACACTGCATTTTATTGCTCTGTCTCCCCCTGTGTTCCGTCCAGATTGAAAGAAAACCTGAAGCATTGCTGCAGACTCCATCGACCTCACTCTCATCTCACTCTTCACGCCGTCTGGAGCATGCGTTTCCAAAAATGAGAATATGAACCAGAGTGAGATAATGTGCCCAGCACATAGCTAGTGTAATATGCTTTGATCTACTTCTCACTCTGCAAATAATGGAGAGAGAAGGAGAGGAAGGGAGGGAGAGAGAGACAGTCAGAGGAGATAAGATGAGAGCAGAAAGCTAAACACAAAGGGGAACACACCCACTTATGAAACCAAAAAGCATCAGGATGTTTTTTTTGGGGGGGTTTTTTTGGCTCTTCACACCACAAGCTCCAGCTCTTTAAAAAAATGTCTCCATAGTCTCCCTTTCCATGTCGTTCCTGACCAACCGCCACCTCTGTTCCTCCCCCCATCCCTCGCTGTCCTTCCGCCTGGCTCAATGACAATCAAAGGTCAAATTTTCCCTCCCTTTATTTATATAAATCCCCCAGCAGCCTCAATTTGTTTTCATGAAGGACCTGATGAGGCTTTGATGGAGCATTTAAAAGACAGAGGGAGGTGATCATCCTCTGGTACAGTGTGTGTGTCTGCATACATGAGCATGTGGAGGCAGGGCACACCAGCTGTATGCTTCTATTAATGGGAAATGAAGATACACAAACAAACACACACACACACACAGGAGTGACCGCGCTTTCCTTGAACAGACAGCTGAGCAGTTTGAAGTGTGTCTGTTGGGTCTTAGTGTCTGTGGCGAAGCGGCTTCTGTAGAAAATTAAAGCTGTGTGTGTCGGTGTGCTCTTGTTTTTCTGTCTTTCTGAGGACTTTGTTTTAGACCTTGAGAGTGAGGACATTTGTGGAAAGTGAGGACATTTTGTTCTGATCCTTATTTCTTCAAAAGCTGTTTGAGGTTTAAGGCTTGGTTTTAGAGTTGAAGTCAAACTAAAATTTGATTTCCCTTCATTGCTTGTATAAGGGAACATAAACAATGATGATACTGCAGCTGTTGTGTTTCAACAGAGAATAGAACAGTTTTTGGACATATTTGTGGAAACAGCGATGGGTGTTTCCCTATAGTAGCAGTTAACTGATGTTCAAGAGGCAGTGTTGCTTAGAGAAGCTCCTTTAACTTTGGTGCTGGTGACTGACCTGGGTCAACAGTCATCTATAGCCAATGAGTTTTTTTTCCCTTATTGAGAAACAAAGTAAAACCAAAACTTCCCCTTAGAACTCTCCTTTAGAGTATTCAATAACTAGGACCACCCATTGTTTGGCTTGCTAATATTAGTGCTGATTATTTCCAGTTGTTCCCACAAGTTCATGGTCATGTTATGGACACTCAGTGCTGTCTCAGTGTTTGTCTTTTTTGTATTTAGAGCTTTAAGCCACCAAGGTGCTGCCCCAACTATTAGGATCAATTTGAGGTTTAGGCTCTTCCTGAAGGACACTTCAACACATGAAGAGCCAGGGATCGAACCTGTGAGCTACAATTATACAAAGGAGGCTGTCCGATGAGCATTAGCTGTCTTTCCTTCATGCGTCCAGTAGTTGTGCGGACAAATGACCAAACTGTTTGAAAATCAGCTACTCTTGTGACCTCTGTGGTTTGTATGTTACTCTCTGGTATATCTATGGGGCTTGCAACAGATAACATTGTCAAGCTGGTTAACTGCCAGTGTAGGTGAGGTGATATTAGCATCTATTTCAGTGGCTGCCCACACAGATATTGCACAAATCAAATTATTAGTGACCTGCAGAGTCAGTTGATAGCAAACATTTATGACCCACTGGAGTAGAGCAGTGAGCACTGTCAGTGCATGAAAGCCAATGTTAATTCCTTAATTTAAGGTGCATCCATTTGCCATAGCTTTTAATTAAATTCTAAAGCTGCACTTCATATTTTTTATCCTTAACACTGCATTTTAATAGTTCTTTACTGTTTCTCTTACTTTGTGTATTTTACTGTTTTATTGCTTTTACCTGCATCTTTCAGTAACTTAGGTTAAGGGCCAATGCATTGTGTCAATAAGGGTCCTCACAGGTATAGTGTATAACTGTGTGTAGCTGGCGGCACCATTGACTTTGCAGAATTGACCTACATGTGCAGAGCATTCACACTCACACCTGAGTTTACCAGCCCGGTTCTGACTCATCCTGCACGAGTCCTGCTCTGAGCCTCCTGTTCATAACTGTGTGTGTGTGTGTGTGTTTGTGTGTGTGTGTGTGTGTGTGTGTGTGTGTGTGCGTGCATAACCCGGTGTGCACTGCCTGCGTCTTCAATTTATTACGTCGTTGCATGACGCACAGTAGAGAGACAAGAGGTGAGGGAGGAGAAGAGGGAGGGAGGGAAGGAATGAAAGAGGGGAGGATAGGATGGAAGGAAAGTAGGGAAGAGGGGAGAGAGTGGAAGGAGGGAGGAGATGAGGGAGGAGGAGACAGGAAAGGAGGGAGGAGAGGGGAATTTTCTCAGACACCCAGCACACAATGACCTTAGTTTTATGTCAAGGCGGAGGTCTCGCTCTCTCTCTCTCTCCTCCTCCTACTCACACACACACACACACACACACACAAACACACACACACACACACACACACACACACACACACACAACACACACACACACACTGCCTGCCTCCCTGGTGTCATCCATGTGGAGACGAAAAACGTCAAGCCGCATCTTATTCCGCTCACATCCCTCCTGCTGCCTGTCTGTCCCGCCTCTCCCCTTCTCGTCTCCGCTCCAACACACACGCACACACGCACATACACACACACACTCCAAAAGCACACACTCATGCACACACTCAGATGCTTTAGTAATCCCTATAGTAAACTATGCAGACACTACACCCTCCAAAAAGACACCGCATGTGACCGGCAGAAGCAGAAAGCAGGTCTGAAGCGCTGCAACTCCCTGCAGGTTTATTATAGAAGTATTGGTTTATTTTAGCCGGTGCCTCATCTTCTATTCTTATCATCATTCCTCTTCTTCTGCCCTTCTTCTTTACATCTCCGCCCTGCAAAACCAATGCTTGTCTCCATCCATCCATCCATCCATCCATCCATCCATCCCTCCACATGGCAGAATTTAAAGCGGTGTGTTCTTACTGATCGTCCGGGATCCTATGCAGCCCATGTTGTCTTACAGAGGCTCGTACAGCTCGGGGAAAATAAAATCCATCCGTCCAGCGGGCATTTCTCCCCGGGTTTCTCTTTCTTT
Source organism: Seriola aureovittata (assembly GCF_021018895.1). Classification (NCBI taxonomy): domain Eukaryota; kingdom Metazoa; phylum Chordata; class Actinopteri; order Carangiformes; family Carangidae; genus Seriola; species Seriola aureovittata. The sequence goes on from NC_079379.1 coordinate 5,123,928, forward strand.
CTCTCTGCGCGTTCCCCTCTCCTCTTCTTCTTCTTCTTCTTCTTTTTCTTCTTCTTCTCCTCCTCTCTCCCTCTTCTTCTTCACTGTCCTCCTCTCCTCCGTATGTGAGAAACACAGAGGGTGTGTGTGTGCGTGTCATCCGCGTCGCTCCCTCTCTCTCTCTCCCTCTCTCTCTACCATCGTCACACACTCCTGTTTCCTCCAGTCATTGTCTATGTCGCTCTGTCTCTCTCTCTCTCTCTCTCTCTCTCTCTCTCTCTCTCTCTCTCTCTCTCGCACACACACATCCATGCAGACGGACACATGAACACAGGTACACAAATACAAGAAGCTGGCAAAGGTAGATTAACTTATTATGCACAAACAAGAAGGTGAAGTGCCATGTTAAAGCTGTTGGTGTTGTAGGTTTTTGTTATCATTAAATAATACCAACATTGGAGGATTATTTTTACATCATCATTTTAAAATGTTCAGATTTTCATAAGTTAAAATAGCCTACATGTACATGTGGCATTGATATTATAGTTAACAGTAATGGAATAAACGCAGCTCAGAAACTCTTGCAGATAAAAAAAAAATTAATGAATACACTCCAATTTGCCAGCTTCTTAGATACACCTGGTTAAAATCCATCAGGTGTAATACAACAGTCCTGCTGTGAATCCTGCCCTCATGAAGGTTATAATGTTCAGTGTTTATTGAAATTACTAGTAGGCATCTATTATAATAGAGGAAATGTAAGGCTAAAATGCTCATATGAGACATAATTTGAAAGGTAACTTCCTCTAGTTTCTGAAAATGCTTTTTTAACTTGAGACTAAAGCACAACTTAAACTGTCAGTTCATACAAGGCTCAAAAAGTATTATTTTGTCATCTCCTGAAAAAAGTCTTATTTGGTAACAATAACTAGAACATACTTCATGCAAGAACTATAAAAATCACCATACCCCCTCTACATATTATTGAAAACACCTGTGTGAAATTTCAGGCCTCTTAAGCTTATGGGAGCTATGGTTAGTTTGTGGTGTTACTGGTGTCCTTGAACCTTTCTAAAAGGTCTTCTTTGGCTACATGGTACTTTGCCTCCTTAATGTGAAATAGTAGAAAACATACTGAAGCATATTGATGCCTAAAAAATCTTTTTTACATCATTCAAAACAGTGCTTATTTCCTCCTGCACCCTCTCAGCTCTGTAGTTGGGAGCCAATTAGCCTTGGCTCGGAAGTGCCTGAATCTCCCTTGCCTCTCTCATTGGACAGGGCAGATGCCTGTCTTCAAGATAAAATGATTGACAGAGGCAGTTGTCAATAACAGCGTTTTCTACGACTGGCAGAAGATCGCCATCTGTGTTTCATTTAGGCAATTTAGCTGTTTCCACTCGAGCCTCCTGGGGTCAAAGCCAGGCAGCCAGAAAGAGAAAATTTCTGAAATGTGGAGAAAAGTGCTGCGAATAATGTCACTCAACCGTCTGCAGTGGAATTCACATGACAATATTCATAATTTGGAATACTAACATGAAAAACACTTTTGATTTTTTTTTAAAATTTGTGGTTACTTAGTCCTACTGACTAAAGTAATATAAGTAATCGAGGAATGGACTGAGAATAGGACTTCATGACCTCTTGAAAGGTAGGGAGTTGCCACCGTCTTGCTGGTTTATGATCACCTGAAATTATACTGTTGCATGGATACTGTAGTATGAACTAAATGGTTGAAATGTGCAGACTAACTGGATGTACTATGACAATATTTAACTAGCATTTACATCTTTGTTAATGTTACAACGCAACTTAGAAAAAACTAAATATCAGAATCCCATCGGGAACACAAACTGCAACCTCAAAAATGACCGTACAGTAGGATCAGAACCTCTCTAAAAACTGAATATTATAATAATTAATGAAAGGAGAATACACTACTAGGCTGCTGTATTAGATTGCATTAGTTTTAAATAGGATCATAAACTGGTGACTTTTTTATAGTATTACCCTATTCAGTGAAAAGGTGTTTCATCCTGTAAAGTAAAGATACCACAGTTAACAAGCACAGAAAAATTTGAAAAAATAAAAATAAAAATGTAAAAAAAAAAAAAAGTAAAAAAAAGCATAAACACATCAGGGTTCTTCCAAGTATGTAACAGATTTGTATAGTCTAATGTGTAAATTGTGTATATTGGTTGAGCAATAAAGTGTTATAAAGCCATAGCTCTTGCTACTACCCATAAGTAAGTCCATGTCTATGTGTTAGACTCCGAGCACAGATAAGCAGCCTGATACTGTACACTGTTACCCAGCAGCCTTGAGAGTTATTTTTGGTTCTCTGGTTAAAGAGTCCTCAGTCTGTGTTCGACAATAAATGCAACATAAACTCAGAGGAGACCGACACAATCCAACAGCTTGTACTGTTGTTGTTTTGGTGAGTGTTGTAGCATGTTACCAACTGTTCAGGAAAAATAATCTGGGTTCCTCTTGTTGTTGCTTTCACCTCCTTAGTCCATAATATTATACTATTATTTGTGTTATTCCACAGTCCAAAGACAGGCAGGTTAGGCTATGTTAACTGGCGACTTCAGGTTGTCTGTGAGTGTGAATGTAATCAGTGGTGGTCTGTCTATGCATAGATTGGTAACTTGTCTTAGTGTACTCCATCTCTTGCCCAAGTGCATGCTGGAATAGGCTTCAGCCTCATGACCCTACTTGTCAGCTCTCTGTCACCGAAATACACAAGTTCTTTTTCTCCCTAGTCAGTCCCTCCAGAAAGTCATGATGTTGCGATTGCAATAATTAACGCAAATTCAACCAATCCCTGTGAACTCTGCAACACCCTGCATTTCCGTACAATCACTGCAACTTTTTAGCTAATTTTATAAAAAATCATGATAGTTTCCCGCAAGTTGAATCATATCAGTCCCTCTGCAAAACCTTAATGTATTTCACCAAACTCACTTCCTTGTTTCTGGTTTTTAAGCATACTGTTAAAGACCGTGTAAAGCAATTCCCCGAAAGCAGGGTTAGATTGTTTTGTACCTCATGCAACATTGTGTTGGAACCATAGGTGTAAAGCTGCCGGAGCCACCGGAACGACGCTCTGCTACTTTTTTTCTCATGATGAAGATAATGGTGACAATTTTTGCAATTTTTATTTGCTTGTTTGCTTGTTTCATTGCCAAAAAAAACCCATCTAAAAACATCACAACTTTTAAGAAAAGCTGCTGCAAAATCAGGTATTTTAGCCTGCAACAATCCCAAAAAAAAGCCTGCGTGGTGTGGTTAGCTGTTCACCTTCGTCATTATAAACTACAGTTATTTACATTGGTTGAAGGCAACAGATAGAAACTGGAACATGCTTCTCCAGGCTGCATATAAGTGAATGTACATGATTCATTCGTAAATAATCATGTAACATTTAGCTATTTTTTCTTTTTGCTTTCAAGAACCATAACGCAGCCTTCAAATTTAAGTTATCAGGTGAGAAAATGTGACAGCACAAAAAGTCCAAAGCAGTGAAGTTGTTCTTTTTCGTAGAACGTGAACAAGCACACTGTGGCTGCCGTGGGTGGGCGTATAAATCTGCGTCTGTGCTTCCTCCATAGTCCATTTCTGTTTGTATGATCATTAAACATGAGTCCAAAATGGCAGCTGTTGAGAGACACCTTCATGGTTTAACTCTGAGAAACTTGACAGCCAAACTGTTAATGTTTTACTGCAGACTCAGTCACTTGGTAAATTGGTGAGCTGGATGGTTTTTCATGGACGCCCTCATTATCTCTGCAGACTTGAGCGTCTGAAAGTTCGGAAGGCCTGAAATATAAATCCACTCGTATTAAACTCATTTGAACACATGCAAAGGAACTGCTCAGCCCCAAAAGAAACACGCTTTACCCATCATTTGATCCGCGACGCTGCCCCCCGATGAACTGACTAATGCGTCATTTTTATATTCATCATCGCCGGAGGATCTGAAAGTTTTATTCTGCTTGAGTAAAGGCGAGCAAGTGTTGATACGAGCAATATCTGATGCATGTAATATGTATCACACTAGAGTCTGTTTGAGTCTGCAGCTGGGCTTTCCTCTCTCTCTCTCTCTCTCTCTCTCTCTCATCCCTCATCCCTCATCTGTCTCTCTCTAACAATGCAGTACAGCTGTTCTCCTCCTCCAAACATCTCTTCCCTCGCCTCCTCTCTGCCTCCCCAGCTGCCTCCCTCCGTCTCAGTCTCACACAGTATGAATATGAAAACACAGTGATTCAGCGAGGAAGGCAGTCCCGACTCTATTAACTGCATCTCCATCTCAGACGGAGAACAGAAGCACAGCCCTGCTGAACTCTACTCTCTGAACTCCTCACTCAATAAACATACAGACGACTGAGCTGCGGGGACACACCGATGACTCCCAGAGTTTTACAGCCTTTATTTTAATCAGATAAAAGACAGTTTTAAACTCACTTACACTTTGCATGGGGAAGACTTGAATTCCACATTACTGAGTGAGTCAACAAGTCGTCCAAACTAAACAGTATATTAGTGTTTGTAATCGTCCTCCAGAATGACACATATAAGCATTTATCGGACAGTGGTGACTGAGCATTTAACAGCCAAGATTTAAAGGATAATTCCAGCCTATTACAATTATTTTGCTGCCTGACAAGCACAGTATCTACAAAAATTATCACATATCATTTTGCATATCGTGCATCACCATAAAACAACATGTAGGAAAAATATTTCATGGTGCCAAATAATCATCGTTAACACAACAATTTTAAAAGAGAATTATAAACAGTTTCAATGTGGAAAATCAGTTTTTGGGCGAAGGGCTGATATAACTTCTAATCATTATCATCATATAACTTCAAATCAATATCACAATTATTTCAAACTTTTACCTCGATTACGATTAATGAAAGATAACTTTGGCGCTCATCCGTCTCCTCTTTTTTTGAGCCATGCACTCTCCACGTTCGGCAGTGTGATTATGTTCCAAGTGATTAAACAAATTGGTGGCGTTTAGGGCGAGGTATCGTTAAAAAGATTTCGATATTGGTACCGATACCGATATCGATTCTTAACGATACTTTTATTCCAAAACCAATTTTATCAAGTCCATTTTAACAAGAAGAATATTACAATACACATCACAGTACTTTAGTTTTATTTTTAATTGCCAGGCCCAACTCTGTAAACACTGTGCTAACCAAAGTGATGGCTGAGGTGAGGGAACGTGGCGAAAGCACAGCCAGGAAGACAGGTTTTAAACAAGCCAAAAGTTTACCCAGGTTTTTCTAAACCACTTTACCTGAACAGTCAGTAAAGCAATTCAAAGTTGAAGCAGGCAGTCGATCCATAAACCGTGGTGGACAACAGACAGTTTGGACATTCATTTTCTTCGCCTAAATAAGTTTGATTTGGGCGTCGTTTTGTCTGATTGTTTGACGTCTTGTGTTTCTCACCCCATCAGTCTCCTTCCTAACGTCGACACCACATTCCTAAACCTCAGAGGTGAGGTTGACTTGATGAGTACAGTGTTATCAGAGGTGACAGAGATGATTGTCAAAAAAAAAGAGCCAAGTTGCAATAAACCAGAATTATCCTTTAAATTACATGAAAGTTACTGCAACGCCAGTGTTTCTTAAAACAGTAAGCAAAGAGCAAAATAAGATATGGCCTGTGTCACTATAGTTAAAATTCCCCCCAAAAATAACCAATCTTTTTGATGACTGAAGACAAGGATTTAGCTTTTATTTTTAAGACACAGTATATTTACACATCATTTCTTTAGAGTGAAATTATTATAAAAGATAAAAATGCATTTTAAACATTTTTTTCAGCAGGAATTTGGTTGAAACAAACAATTTCTTTCTTGAACTAGTGAACGTGTCCTCTAGAAATCTTGCTGTAAAAAGATTCATCAGCCCCTCAGGTTTTATTAAAAGTGACCTGTTGCTGTGGGAGCTCTTCATCTTGACTTTTAATTACAGCCGCCCCGTCAGAGCGGGCAGTATAATTGTCATAAACACCAGAACACGGTGCCAAAGTGTGTCATCATCCTCCTCCTCCGTCGTCAGAGTTGGACCGGCATGGGGTGATATGCCCGATGGGTTTACAGTCCTGATGTCCCCGAACAAGGACAAAAACATTAACGGCAACTGATCTCAACACAGGCACTTAGGTCAGAGGTCAGGCTGCAGCCAAAACAGCAGCAGGTGGATGCTGAACTCAGACTCAGCTTTTCAGTTTTACCTGTTTGCCTCAAAAGCGACCTGAAATCAGCTTTACCTCCCTGACAGCAGCCGTTTCTCATGAGTAGAGGTGATATATTTCAAACAGTGGATAATCTCATTTGGGAAAATGTATTTTTTTTTTTTTAGTTCAGTATCTGTCATCTTTATTTCAGTGTCTCTGCCTTTGTTTTTAGCTCACAGTCAAATAAAGGTTCAGCGGGAACAGCTGAGAGCTGCTCGATGGATTCTCGGCCTCAGCTCTCCCCGCCGGCTCGCTCTGACGGCTGAGATGCTGACAGCAGGGCACAGTAATGAATACCAACGTCTCTGCCGCTGCGTGGAGTCTGCACATAGTTTAGCTGTTTCTTTATTGTTTCTTTAACCTGTTCGAGCCAAATCACACAGCCGGATGTCCTGTGACCATAGATACAGCAGCGACGCAGTTGTTTAACATCTCGGTTTTGTCTCATCTGCAGATTTTATCAACAGGAAGGAGGAACACGTCACGGCGCCGCCCACACTGTTTGACTGACAGGTGATGTCTGGGAAGTGCAGAGCAGCAACAGCAGCCAAACAACGACGTCAACAAGGTGCATGTGACGTGTTTTCCTCTGTATCAAAATGAAGATATTGATTAGAGCTCAGGTCAAATGAATCAGCAAATATTTATGTCAACATACAGTGCAGTGAAGTTATAACATAACTTTTTCCATACACATCACAATATGGCAAATTTAGAATAGAAAAAAACTTTATTGTTCCACTACAACAGCAGCCTCACTATTATAAACAACAGCAGAATAAAGAAACAATAAAAACAGTGGAGATGGATCTGCAGTGCAGCAACATACAGTGCTACAGTTAACACTGCGATTTAACGCACGAGTGCTGATTGTTCATCATATTGATTGATCATTGTTGACCAGGAGGCAAAATTCCATCACACCGATCAATTAAACACATATAACCAAACAGAGGTTCATTGCAGTGAACTGTGCTCCAGTGATTTGTATTCAGTGACACTAGATGTCTAATACGTGTCAAACAAAACTTAAATCAAAAATTTTTGATGATTAGTTTTTAATTAGAATTTGTTTCTTTTTTTTTGGATGATATATGCAGGGCTGCAACTAACGATTATTTTTTATTAATGATACATCTGATCATATTCACTTGATTAATCAATAAGTCGTTTCAATAAAATGTCAAAAAGTTGTGAAAATGTTTCCAAGAGTCTAAGATGACATCTTCAGGTGACAGAAAGCCCAAAACCCAAACTGTCATGAAGGAAAGAAACCAGGAAGTATTTATATTTAAGAATCTGAAACCAGAGAATTTTTAGGTTAATCTTCTTTTGTTTTTGTTGTAATTGATTGTTGCAGCTCTAATGATGTAATTTCACTGAAAGGCTGATATCATCTCATGCTAGAGGCATCAAGAAAATCACTTAATTTAGTAGATTTTTTTAGTTTCTCTCTGAGCTTCTTGATTTTCATAAGTGAACATTAATATTTTATCTCCTGACTGAAAAGATCTGAAAAGGAAATTTTCAATTAATTACAAAGAAGTGAGATCTCACTCAGTCTTTCTTGGTGTTACATGGCAACACACAAAAACCTGCAGAATTTACAAAGACCAGTTGGGAATTAACACTCACACTCTCTGTACGAGTCAGTCACTGCAGCCTGGTGTCACCAAATGGTGTTTGAATAACTCGACGATTCCTCCTGTCATTTCACGTGTTAATCAATATGCATTATTTTTGCTTTTCACGTGTTAACCTCAAACCCTAGCACGATGTTAAAAAATGTTAAAAAGCCTAGAATGCAAAGAGATGATGCAAAATCACGAAGGTAAAACAAGTCATTTCACTGCTATAATAATATGATAATATCATAAATAAAATATATGGTATATTATTAGAAATAAATGTATTTGGATGTTGGTCTGTAATGAGAGTATCTGATCTGGATGTACGGAGTGGACAGTATCCAGGTAACTGTCACATGATGAGTCTGCAGACATTCACATTCTGAGACAGACATCACCATGACAACATAATGTCCTGCATACATGTACATGCACATATACTGCGGTGCAGAGAACAAATTGCACATGTAGCACTTTGCTCCAATCACAGTCAAACTGTGGACTCAGGTTGACTAATTTAAAGTCGTCTGTGGGGAGGAGATGGAGAGAGTGTGGGCGGTGTTCACATCTTATCTGTACAGAAAAGAAAAAGAAAGATGGAGGGGGAATAGAGGAGAAAGAAGGATGGGGGAATTAGACAGGAGGGAAGAAACAGGAGGTAAAACCCGAGCAACTGTGGATGCTTTCCAAATAAAACTTGCCTGAGAGAGTGAAGAGATGGAGGGATGAAGAGGAGGAGAGGAAAGGAGGGAGGGAGGGAGGAGGAGGGTAAAGTCTATGAGTCATGCTGAGAGATGAGGACAAAGAATTCAAGCAGAGAAAATTTATGGGGAATATGAGCTTCTGTAGGAAATAAAAAAAAACTTGAGATGAAGAGGAAGGAGTGACGAGGAGGAGAGGAGAGGTTCATTAGTATTCTGGCAGAGGAGGAGGAGGAGGAAGAGGTAAGACGAAGGAGAAGAAGAGGAGGTGGAGGAGGAGAGATGAGGTGAGGGAAGGTGAGAAAGAAGCTGAAAGATGGAGGGAACTGACAAGTGATGTATGTGGAAACGTAGCTTACTATTTATAGCTGTGTGTGTGTGTGTGTGTTACTGTTTGTGTGCATGAATGCATAATTGTACAGCTGGTTGTCTGTTGGTGAGGGGATGTGTGAGGACAAAAGAAAACGATGAAAGGCCCTTCAGTGGACAATAGTTTGTTAGATGGCTTTTTAGTTGCAGAACAAAAAGAAGAAAACCGCATGAAGAATGAGCATTTAACCCGTGTGTTGAAACAGTGTCCACTCTCTTTTGTCCTCTCGTCACGGTGCAGGCCAGACGTCCTCACAAGGACAAGAAATGTGAAGGGAACCACTCATCACTCTGCTGCACAGGACGAAGGTAGGGCTGGTGTTTTTCTCTATTCTTCTTATTATAAATGATAAATCTTGAGAAGGTGTTAGTCCAACTCTGTCTCCGGCTCTCAGCTCCAAGCCTGGATCTCACTGAACATATACATCTTTAAACACCTCATAAATATAGTTTCATTCATTTCAAAAGGCTGAATCATTTTTTTAAAAATAGACAGACACTGAAGGAATTAGTGCAGGGGAAGTTTTTCTTTTTCATAGGTGTTAACATACAATGAAATCAAAAGTACCTTTAACTTATCAGAAACTGTAACACATCCGCTGCTTGGGAGAAATAAGTAAAGCGAATAAGAATAAATTAAAAAAAATATAGCAAAGAAATGTTTGAGAGAGTAAGTATTCAGAATAACTTATTGATTTCTTTCTTTGATGTCTTAACTTTCAAAATAAAATACTGTACCTCCAAGATTCCCTATTGTTAGAACTCAGTCATATCTCTGCCATGTGGAGGCTTTGACGTTCGCTTCAGGATCCGCTCCAGGTTCGGCGTCGTTGTTGAAGGAGAGAGGATTGTCTTCACGTATCTGTGTGTGAATGTGTGTGTGTCTGTGTGTCTGTGTGTCTGTGTGTGGATGACAGGGCGGGCGGGTCAGGACAAGGTGAAGGCAGCAGTGCGGTTGTCTGCTGGGTAATCCTGTCCTTGGCAGCCGGAGAGGAGGACTAACTCCTTTAAGTGCTCAGTCCCACTGCTTAAAGATGCCTCCACACACAGGGTTTCTTCAGCAGGACGGGAGGGGCGGGGCTGAGAGAGAAAAGAGAGGTATGACATTATTCATGAGACATATACTGTTACCTGCATCACAGGTATATCTGATGATGATAATGATAGCATTAAACTCTATAAGTCATATCTACAATAAATCATAGCAATAATCAAACACAGAAATAAGAGGATTTAGTCATTAGCAGTGATTCTAGCATTTTCACTGTTGTCCAGGGTCTATTAATATGGGGTGTCATAGACTGAACAGATTGGGAATATCAGGCTATGTAAATAAAATTCACTTGGCTTGATTCAAATTTTGATTTAATTTTAATATAATTTTGTCACTAGGTTTTACTAGATTTTAAATGTAAGATCTGAAGTATATCTGTCTTTTAACGCTCAGATTTAAAGGAAGAGATCAATTTGACTGATGCCAGAAAGGAACAGCAGCACAAAGGTTCGAACACCAGTTGAATAACATCATTATATTGAAAAAAAATGATCTACAATACTAAGTATGAGGCAGAAATTCCCATCAAAATACATGTAGTAAATATAAAAAGTGTACTTTGATATTATCCAAAATAAATTGAGGAGGAGGAAGTTACATTATATAGGAAACACAAAACTACAGTGGACCTAGAGTGAAAGTGTGGAGGGGTAAACTGTCTATAGGGGGCAGCATCTGTGGCCTGAAACATTAAAGGTTCCCTCTGGAGTTTTTTTGGTAAACAAAGTTATTCACTGTTTCCCAACAAAACACAAGGCATCTGTTTAAATAGGGGAGTGAGTAAACATCTGACCAACCACAGTGCAACAATGATTATCTCACTAGATGCTTTTAATTGTTGTTCCAGTTGTGTCATACCCATCTGAAAAAAACAAAAACAATTACACAATTTTGCCATTAGTTAATTTGCAAACACACATTTCTGCTTGTATTTATTATTATTTCAAATTTTAATGTGCAATAATTAGATGTCATGTTAGGCTATTTAGCCTATCATATTGTTTTATTGTACAAAAAAGTGGCATCAGTAAAAAACGTGGGCTTTTTTAAAATTCAAATTTTTTTTATCCTGTTTTATTCGTTTTAAGAATCCGTTTTGATCTGTTCTAAATATGTGACTGTTTATGCTAATGACAGCTGAGGTTTGTTTAATAATTATTTTCAGACTCAGACAGATTTTGCTGTGCTGCACCGCAAATCCAGACTCAGATTTGCGTACACGAGCTCAGACCTGACGTGAGATCTGATCGTAGCTCCCGCTCACGTCCAAATTGATAAATGCCGAAGCTTGCGTGGAAATGGTCGTACGCACGGTTTTCTGCCGTACGTTCGTCTGATAAATGACGGCCGATGAAACTAAATCAATGAAGAATCAGTTGCAGGCTGATCTGAAAGAATAGATCCTGTTTCCTTCGGTTTTACAATCAATACAGCTGCGCAACAGCATCTTAACATCTTGCGTTTCTTTTATGCATAGCACCTCAGTCATGTTTATACAAGGCAGTGAAAATGATTGCAGTGTTACATGTGATCACACATTCGCAACAATTTTCTGAAGTGGAGGAGGCGGTGGAGTCTCCACCTTCACTAATGACCAAGATGGTGCATGAACTGCCAGTTAATGTTAGCGTGGCTTTGTTGAATACAGTAGAGACGGGAGGATGTAGATTTAGTCCAAACTTGTCTTGAAACGAGGCGAACTGCGAAGCTCAGAGTCAACGTCATGTTGCCTTAAATTTCAGGGAAGTTATGTAAAAGTCCATGTCACAGATTCATTTACTAGAATCAACTGATGGTTTAATAAAGTGACTGTATATATAATTGATTTTAAAAGTACATCATGAGTTGTGCAGGCTATAGAGAACTTCCTCTGTTCAGCTCCATAGACGCTGTCGCTTTAGTTCAACCTCGACACAAACACAGCGCTGTGTTTCCTCACCACGACTGACTGCAGCAGCATCATCACATGACTGATGATATTCACACACAGATCCAACAGTCACATACTAACACCCTCACCCACACACACACACAGACAAAGACACACACACACACACACATGGAGACAGAGAGTCCAGCAGCAGCTTATATGGGTTTCACGAAGCTCACAGTAAATGCCATAACGATTGATCTCACACTCGAGTCTGGCCGAATCGATACTCTTTGTTTTCTGCTCACAGCGTTGTCCTGCTGATTGGCTCCCCGCTGCTGCCAAAAGGCCTCTGAAGCCGCATTCAGGCCGCACGTCAGGCTTCTGCAACCAAAACAAACGACTCCTGAGGGTCGAGTTCACTGCCTCTGTGTAATAGAAACTCTGACAGAGCGCTCATCTGGTCCGAAAGAGGCAAAATCTTCTGTCCTCGGTTTGATTGTTTCCCTTGCATTTTTTTAACAGACCGAGGAGCAGGAGGGAAGGTATTTTTCCTCCTGTTGGCACTCTACTGCAAAGTGCTGACTGTAAAGAGACTGCAAACGGTCATTTTTAAATAATAATGTATGAAAAGACAATGATAAAACATGGTGACAGTGTGAAAGGAGTCTTTCATAGTGTTGAATATAAAGGATAACCACACTGAACCACTCCCCTTGGCTTTATGGAGCTTCATAGTCCACTGGACTCTACCTGCTGGAGCAGCAAACAGCAGGCACATACAGTCAGAGAGCAGCTGGTGAACACAGAGGAGCATTTAGCAGATGAAGAGCTAGAGATTTCCCTCAGGAGCCGGTGGAGACCAAACACAGAGCGAAAAGAGCGGGAACACTGGACTTAGATTCATCAGGTGGAAACAAACAGGACTCCAAATGAATGATCGTGTTGCTGTAGTCTGTAAGTGTAATTGCCAACAAGTTCATCATATCACAATGACGTTCACAGCTTGTTCCTGCTACCTCGACGTGAGCAAAAAGAAAAAAAAAATCCCTTATTGCAGGTGTAAGCTTTACGTTGAAGTTTTCTTCCCATCGACATCAGGTGAACTGTGCAGCCCGTCTTATACACAGTACCCCAGTTTAAGGGGGGAAACAGTAATTGGATACAAGACGATGTCAACGCAATTCCTTTGAAATCAATGACTCTTTGAAGTTTAAGACTTATCAGACATGAGCAGACTCTTTATATCTGCCAGGTCTGTGCTGCTGCCATCTTCACTCTGTGCTTGTTTCGCCTTCAGTCTGGTCTTCAACAGTAAAACATACAGTCAATTTGGCCATAAAACAGATCCTTGGTTAGTCGACTGTATGTGTTTGATGATTGTCCTGCTTTATCATCTTAGTCGAGGGACTATGTAATAAAAGCGCAGTGAGCGCTGCACAGTTCACCCAGTATGGATTTAAAGACCTCCGAATTTAAACCGACAGTCTAGGCTTCATAGCTCCAGTGTACTGTAATATAGATCCATAACAGCGAAGATGGTATAATTCTCCTGATGCTTTACGGATGCACAGTGCAGAACCTGTTTAGTCAAAGACAGGAGTAAATCATTGGACATGCGTTCCAGGGAACATAGAAGGAAAATAAATAAATGCTTGGATGTTGGATTGGAGACTTTTTGGATTGTGATCTCAGTGAAAAGACCAAGGTGACATGACGAGATGGTGACGTGCTGCACCTGGAAAGAGATGAGTTTTCAGTTTATGACAGTGACTCAGTGACTCAGCTCCTCTGACAGGAACCAGTCTCAGCCGTAAACTTTTATGTCAGAGCCACAGGAAATAAGTTTTCTAATGGTGTCCACTAAAAATCACACAACATGACACCTCAAAAAGAATCACTGCGCAGGGTGTGTTCGAGTGCAGGTATTTTTACCAACAGCATGTCTAGGAATTAACAACTATAACTGAAACTGACCTTCATTATAAATACAATCTTTTAAAATGGATAATCATTTGAAGACAGTCTAGTTCGTCTTCTTTCTGTAAGTGCATCTCTGCTTCACCTTGTCATGTATTTTTGTGTAGAACCAGGACACTTGAGACACTGATTTTGCTCTTGAAGACGCTGCAGATTTGGTCGAGAGCGTTGGCTAAAATGTAAATAATGTCTGATGAATGTGTGGTAATGTTTCTCTTCTGGGTTTTGGCTTTTGAATTCACTTCACTAAATGAAGTACTTTGATCAAACACAGCCTGCTGCTGCTGCCGGTTTCTCTCATGGCTTATTTGTAAAAAGCCTTGGCAGCTCAGTGGGCCAATGTTTAGAAAGAACGTTTCCAAAAAAGGTTTCAGCTTCGGTCTGTGTCACAGTGAATGACTGTCCATCGTGGATCCTGTCGCAGCGACTTCGGAGACGACGCTGAACCCCCGACCCGAACCCTTTTAAGTGGGCATGTTGGTCGCGTCTACATGCACATTAGAAAAGGTTTTGCTTGCTGTCGTCATTTCTCCTGTTCACACTGGCCAGATCTCTTCTGAAAGTGCATCTAATTTAACTGATAGGGGACAAAACCCACGTTCCACTGGAAACACTTTGGGATCTATTAATGTCCAGAGTGAACATTAAAATGTCCAAGTCAACTCTCTAATGTTTGTTAAGCCGTCCCTGTGATGCAGTGTGCCATTCTTTTCTTCTTATCAAGTCATTTTAATTTTTGTAATCTTTGTTTGTAAAAATCAAGATTGAGCTTTGAGTTTCAATCTTTCAATCTATAGCTCAAAGGTCATTTTTTTCTGGAGCTTGTTTATTACAGCTTATGGTCTTCATCGACCCAAGAAGCTGGATCAGGTGTCATTACCTGGCCAAGGTATCCTCAAGTTCATTTAACTTGATTCTAGAGCAGTGGCCTCCCTTTTACCTTTTATTGTTTCTAGTTTTAAGATACAGAAAATAATTTCTTTAAAAATTGCTGTTAAAGGTCCCATATAAAGCGAGATGTCCATGTCTTTTTTTATAATAAAGCAGGTCTAGGTTCTATATTAATACTGTGAAAGTATCAAAGCGCTCAGTCCTTCAGGTCTACAGGTCAGCATTTCAAACTCTTGTTGATTCAGTCACTACTGTGGATGAAAATCTTAAACCCGCCAGTCGCAAATGCAAATTCTGCCCTTGTCGACGTCTGGATAAATTAGCCCACTGTAATGATGCACTGAAACCTTCCTCTCTTTATTTCTTTCTATCTGTCCATCTCTCCGTCCTCTTATTCTACAACTGATCTGAAAACATAAAAATCCTTAAATCTGGAGATAAAAAGTAAAATCAAGCTCTGCTCTCCATTACATCATGAACTTTTGTGTCTGACATTTACATTTTTACCGGTTTAACTTATATTTACACAAGTATTTACCTGAAACTTTGCTCCTCTGGTCACAATAGTATTTTAAACTCTGTTACACGTCTGCTGCAGGTTGTGTTTGTGGTTTCATCCTCTCACACAGGCTGAAGGAGCGACATGAGCGACAGCAGCAGACCTCAGACCAGCCCCGAGTCTCAGTCTCCGCAGAGAGCGGCAGATAAGCAGCGGAGGTGACGAGGTTGTCGACGCCTCGGCGTGAAAATCTGACAGAGCCCGAGACGGCACAAAGCCCAGGTGACACATACAGAGTGGCAGTTAAGTTATCAGTGTGTGTGTGAGAGAGAGAGAGAGTATGTGTGTGTGTGGGATTTAACAGTATAATGTGTTTCAAGGCAATGATGTAAGTGAGATGCTTTGAATCCCTTCATGTTGTGTGGAAGTCCATCTGTCATCCTGTCTGTGTGCAGCTGCCAGTCTTGTTTATGCTAATGATGAAAGGATGAATACATATATGAAGGTTATCGACTGCTGCAGAAATCTTATCATATTATTAAGTCATTAGTCTTTAATCAAGTCAAGTTAAATTTATTCACAGAGCACCTTGAAAACTTGGTCCAAACCAGGTGTCGACTAAAGTGCTCTACAGAGACATTTAGAATAAAATGTGATTATTAAAATGAAATCAAGCAGGTAAATAACTAACAGACAAAATGAAAGGAATCATATAGACGTGTTAGTATCAACAGGGACTCAAAAGCAGTTGTAAAAAGGGTTTTATTTACCTCTGTCTTACTCTTAATAAACTGGACAATACTTTTGGCAACACCTGTAAAATTTTAACTAGAAGATTTTTTGAAGTAGAGCTGTAGAATTTTGCAAAGTGACATGAATTTAATATAAGTCGTCACATTATTTATTTCAAGAAAATCCTTGTACCTTATCTGGGAGGTTAATGTTGTTATGGAATGACCATATTGTTGTTGTTTTTTTTTCCCCCTGAAACATCAATTTTGATATTTATGAGGTGAGATCCTATGTTGTACATGGCTCTAGAAATGTCTACGATGTACGAATATTTAAATGAAAAACCATTTAAAAGTCATTTAAAAATAAGCCTTTTAGAGTGGATGTGCACGTTGTTGCACTTCCCGTCCACTCCATCAAACTTCTTTTCAGTTTTAAATGTATCTTTTGAAAATCATGTCAACATGTCAGACTCCACAGCAGTGCTAGTTCATCACGGCGCCCCATCTGATAAATGTCAACTGTGAGGTGTCAGTTAAGAGGTCAGAGGTCAGGTTTGTCTGTCTCTGTAGCAGATAGATCTTTGCTTTTACTTTAGGAAATATTTCATTCTACCCATAAACCAGTGTAAGCTTCAAACCAGCCATATGATAAACCATTTAGCTGAGCTCTGTGACCAGGTTTATTAGAGGTTTTTGAAAACAATAGAGATTTTTAAGTTGTATGATAAGAGCAACATCGGGTGTAGCTAGAATAAAAAAAATAAAAAAAACTAGCCACACTGTAAGATTGTCAGATGGATGAAGCTTTTCTTCCTCTTCTTCTTCAGCATGTTGAATTAAATAATGAACAAAAGAACAGTATTAAATTGTTTGATAACCTCATGAAACCTGACATAACCTCAAAGAGTGTCAGCCACTTAAGTGTTGAAGGACAGAATTCATGAATAAAAAGATGCAAGAGTCAAATTATTCAATGACAGTAAAAAGGAAGGTGAGTGAGTTAATGCAAAATTCCCTTAAAATATGGGGAACAAAAGGATAAAAAAAATGTAATAAAATAAAATTTATATGAGAAAATGTTCAAAACAAAAACATCATCTGTAAAGGTTTTGTTTAAATTATGACAAATCACTTGTTTATCTGAATAAACCTTTATTTAAATGTCATTCTGTGTTTTTTTTTCGCAGTGTGAACTAATAAACAACCAGGTGAATGAATTCTGAATGAAAAATCCCACACGGCGCACCTCAGCCTGCCTCGGCAGCATCCGTCCCATCTCATTTACCTCTCCTCAACTGGTTTCCTGCCAGTTATCCCTGCATCCTCTCTGCAGAGCTGATTAGAGGCCCCTTCCTGTAACAGAGGACGAGACAAGGACGACACACTCTCCGTCTGCCAGCAGAGCTCTTACATTTAGTCGGCCTGGCCGAGGCGGACACTGCGGCTCGATGAAGACGGATGGTCTAATCCAGACGGGTTAAAATGGCGGCCTGCGAGGTGGCAGCCGCGCGGGACTCCGTTTAACGAGTTAATCACAAACTGCTCCGGTTTCTAGTTATGATCTGCAAGTCAGCTGTTGTTTGATTTCCATTTCTGTTCACACTGCGCGTTTGTTTGACCTCTAGAGTCTTTCTACAGTGTGAGAGTGAGATTCAAACTCCGCCGGCGCCAAATAACGACAACGTGACACCCGAAAATTAATTTCTTTGACTTTTATCCCCATGTAAACAGCTGTGTAATTTATTAAGCGTCATAACATAAGAGTCATAACATAATCTAAATTTTATCATGCCACAGCAAGGTGCCTCAGCTGCACAGAGCTTTACAGCGTCTTCCAGGTCATAGTTTTGGTTTTCCAGGCTCATGCTGGACTGTTGTGATTTGCATTCACTGCTCTCGTTGCTTTATTTTTGGCCACAACAGGCAGCTGTTTTCAGCAATTAAGCTCTCCGCAGCAAACAGCAGACAGACACAGTTAGAGACTAGCTGAACACAGTGGAGCATTCAGCAGCTAAAGAGACGGATATTTATCTCAGGAGCTGGTGGAGACCGAACACAGAGCTACAAGAGAGGGAGTACTTAGATTCATCAGGTGGCCTCCACACGAAGGATAATGCTGCTCCAAATTTGCTGGATGTGTAAATCCAGCAAAAACTGTTTGCTAACAAGTTCAACATTTCAACTAAAAAGCTGACAGTATGTCAGTGTTTTCGATTCCTCTGAGTGGTCGATAAACGAGTGAACACAGGAGGAAGAAAATGATCAGTAACACGTCTGAGACATTAGAATGTGCAATGTCACGTGATATGCATCCATGAGTCTTCTGTTCACAAACCCTGGTTCACTTGTAAATCAGGAATGTGACCAACAAAATTCAAATACTCAGTGATTCATATCAAAACATTTATGTTGGTGTGTTTGCAAATTTAGGTTAGTTTTGTGTTTGTTTGTTTGTTTGTTTGTTTGTTTGTTTATTTTATTTAGTTTAGAGACAGAAAAAATTATCTTAACTAAAGGTCCACTTATTAGCTTTTCTTGTAGGGCTTTCAACCACATGTCAGTGTCTTTCTCAGCAGATGGAGTTTGCTCAGTGTTCACATAGATAGATAGATAGATAGATAGATAGATAGATACTTTATTTATTCCCTCTGGGAAATTCATGTGTCCATTAGCTCATAAACTGATAAAAAATGTGCAGCATTTCACTGCAGACGGACCTGAGCTTCCTGAGGAAAAAGAGCCGCCACCTGGTTCCTCCAAGTAAGAATGGGCCCGTGGAGCATGTAAAGGACGGCGTCATCCACTCCAATATGTTCCTTGGAGGCAAAGTGTAGGGACTCAAGTGCATGTTCAACCTGTTGCCTCACAAGGTGGAGAAGCAGCCGCTCCAGGGTCTTCATGATGTGTGATGTGAAGGTCTGTAGTCATTTATCTCAGCAGGTCGTCCTACTTTAGGTACCGGAACAAGACATGATGTTTTCCACAGGACCGGGACCCTCCCAGTTTGAAGGCTCTCCTGTGGAGAGGCTCAGCCAGCTGGGCTGCACAGTCCTTTAACAGCCTCAGACACACACACCATCCGGGCCTGTTGCCTTTCCATGACGTAGCCTCTTGAGCTCCGCCCTCACCTCCTCCACCGTAAAGGACAGGAGACTTGACCTCAGTGTGGAGGGAGTTGCAGCTGCAGTGTCGGGTTGTGGAGGAGATGCTGTAGGAGAAGCTGCAGCTGAAGCAGTGGGAGAGAGAACAGGTGAGGCTGTGTCACACCTGTTGTAGAACAGGTTGAACTCATTGGCCTTGTCCACATCACCTGGTGTTGCCTGGCTGTTCTTCTCTTTATAGTCAGTGATGGTCCTCGTCCCCTTCCACACCTCTCTGCTGTTGTTATATACTATCTTGATTTAGATCCCTATTAGTGTTCACGTCTTCTGGAGTCCACACAATAATAATTACAATAAAAACAAACCAGTTTAAAAACACACAGTATCGTTTAAACAAGAAACGACAAAGCAAAGACTTTACTCAATAAACAGAAACAAGATTCGATTGTTTTGTACAAACTCTTCCCAAAGGTCAAGAACTTAAATGCTCCAGATGTGTAGGTGCTTTGTCTCCTGGTGTCTCAGCACCTTGTTAATATTTTCACTAGAGGGTGCCACATAGCAGTGAAAGTGTGTTCTCTTCATTCAGTTTTTTGTTTTACTGGACTGTGTATCTGTGTTTATGTGGAGCTGCTGATGGTTTTTCTCTTTCACTGTGGCCCCTGAAGACACAGCTCAAGAGTCTGCAGTCGGAGAGTCTCTCCTCCTGACTGTACATGGATCGATTCTCCTCCCACACCTCCTCCGTCTCTTACATCTGTCCCTCCTTTTCTCTCTCTTTCCTGCAGGTTGTGAGATCAGATCAGTTAGCTGCTTCCTTCGTTTGCTTCAGTTCATCTGACAAGCATTTCCATAACGAGGAGGAGGTCCTGTGTGTATCCCTGAAACTGCAAAGTATAAAACTTTATATTTGTTTTTACCCTCCATTTTCATCATTTAATTAACTGAATTCATTTATTCACTTATATTTAACTTAAATGTTTTACCACATTTTGTCAGATTTGAGGCTCCATATACCAAAAAAGATTTGGAAAATGTAGGAGTTGGAAAATAAAGGAGCTAGTGAAAGTAATAATAAAAAGAAGAGTATGATGAATTAAGTTTTTGTTTATTTTATCATCTGATCGGTCCTAAGAAAAACAACTGAGTAAAAGGTAAAGGAAATATAAAAATGAATTTTTCTTTTTACCTTCCATTTCAATTATTAAAATTATTTATTGGTATACTCAGTCATGTTTTGGACATGTTGAATAATTATTATCATTATATTTTGTCAGATTTGGGGCTCCATACGATGAGTCCAAAAAATAGAATAAATTCAAGGGTCGGAAAATAAAGGACCTAGTGAAAGTAATATGAAATAGAAGAATAAAAATGAAGTTTTATTTTATTTTATCAACTCATAAATGGTTAAAGAAAACATATCAACTTTTATTTTTTATTTTTACATTACAATTATTGAAAAATGAATTGGTGCATTTAGTCATATTTTGGACTTCACAGATAATGAGCCTATTATCATTATATTTTTTCAGTTTTGGGCCTTCGTACAGTTTCTCCAATTATATTTGACTCGTTACTGAGACGTTTTCTAAACAGTCAATAAAAAGGTGCATGTGTCATATTTTTTTTAATATCCTGATGAGGTTTATTGTTTATTGGTGCCGTTTTCTTTGTATAATTGTTTAAATTCACTCGTGCAAAACAGAAATATAAAGCACATCATCTCTTATGCCCCTCAGGAGGTTTAAACTAAACTCATCACACTCAGGTTAAAGCTTCTAAAATGTCTTTAAGATGCAGACGTGAGAAGGAGGCTGTGTGTTCGCCGTCCCGGTGGCTCAGCAGGTTTCATCGCCCACTCCCGTCATCCAGACTCAAGTCTGCTTCATGACCTTTCTTTCTATTTCTTTTGTCCTGCACCTAATGTCACATTCACCTTTTAATGAAAAGGAAAAGCTATAAATGTCATCAGCTTAAAATGAAATTATAAAAGGTCATCTCCATAAACAGTCTGAGACTCCTGGGGCGACTCAGATTCAATCTCTTCATGGAAGAAATAAAGAAAAACGTCCAACACAGTATAAAGGTGGAAGGTGGTGGGTTTCTTCTTCTTCTCAATTCATTATTTGTACTTTATGGTTTTTGTTTTGTTCTCAGGAAAACTTCCAGCCTCTTTGTGTCTTCTTACTTGTGTGGATTACCTGTTGCTGAGGTCCTGCACTCCTGCTGATTTCTGGGTGTGTTAACCTGCAAGCTGCCCCCTGTACGCCTGTTCATTTCATCTTTTTGTGAACTGTCTTTTACACAGTAGTTTCTTGATTTTTGCATTTCAGTTAACACTCCTGTGGCAGTGATTCTTGACCTTAGACACAGTAGTTCAACAAAAAACAAAATACTATACATAAGTCCTGAGTTTCTTTCTTTGACACAACTTGATCTTCCTCAACAGATGGAAGTTGTCTTGAAGTTGCAAGATGCCGAGATGAGCTTTTAGTCTCAGCTTTTATGTCCTTCAAATGCTCCAAAAATGACAAATCTGAACATCTGTGATTCTGACAACTGGGCTTCTCCATCTGTTGAAGAAGATCGTGAGATATGATAGAAAGCTCAAGAAACAGCTACTAAATGAATGAAAGTTCTTGATTTAACGGACGTTTCCTGCCTTAGAAGCCAGTTTAATATGTGAGTATGGGAGCTCAGAAACAGAAGACTGTGCACTGATCAGTAGTTTTACTGAATACAGGCTTGAACTCTGTGGAGCTGTGCAATCCAAAGCATCAATGGCTGATACGATAAATAAGGTGCAACTGTCTCAAGCCATTAAATGGAGATTTAAACAAAAACACAGTCATGATTTTTGACCTTCATCAGAAACATTCTTAGATGTAACGTATTTAATATGAATTCCAGCTCAAGACACAGAAGATTTAGTTTATAATCTGTACTTTAAGCAGACATGAGCACCACCACACTGACCACTGAGGGTGACTTTCACCACAGGCTAGAATATCATCCAGAGGTCAGACTCTATTTGTTAGTGGGTTTTTTTTCCAGTCATTTAAAAGTAATTTTATTTTGGAAACCAAATAATGAGAACCTAATCAGATATAAGTGATAACATCAAGCTCTCTGACTCTTGTTAGTATCATAATTTCAAAATGTAAGGTCACAGAGCAGGATTTTGTATCTCTGAATATTTACTTGAAATCTGCTATATTTTTATTGGACAGTGAGCCAATCAGAAGAGAGGTTCAGGGCCTCCTCGCTTCTGATTGGCTCACTGACTTGTTACTAGAGCTCCAGAGAGAAGCCTGAGAGAGGAGATGTAAAACTACACTGAGATGGTTTTTGGTTCTTAAAACCACAAATATATCTTCTTATGAATCAACACTTCAAATAAAACACAGGAAAAGTGTAAAATATGAGACCTCTAAATGTATTTGTATTACACCTCAGCAACACAGAAACCAGTTTAGTTATTTAATGTGGCGGATCTTTGTGGACGAGTTTGTATTTTGGTAACGTTAACACATAATTTCTTATCAATAGACTGTTAAAGCAGTGCTGACAGTGAAGGGATTATTCCTCCAACAATGGACATGTCAGGGAATTTGCTCTGTTCTCTGTGAAAGTCTTTGAATCTCAGAGAATTAAAAGAGGTTGTGCAAGTGAAGTTGTTCAGCTCATCTGCAGCAGAAATCAAATTGAACAGTAACAACAGAATGAGACGGCGCAGCCTCAGGTCACTGAAGAGCTTCACTGGGAAAAGTCAGAAAAACCCAGAATCCAACAGTTTTAGAGTCTGAGCGGCAGAAAGACAAACACCAGACAGGAGAGAGCCAGACCTGAATTATTAACCAGCTGTCTAACCACAGGTGTTGTCATGGCAACCAGGTTCCCTTTTTTTTCCTTTTTTTTTTGATAAAGCACGGTTGTGGGGGATCATGGGAATTATCAGTGCAGCTGGAATGCACCACTGACCGGTGACAATGCATGTCTGGAACCAAGGTCTTATATAAACTGCAGGTAAGTACACTGTTACACCACGAGACGCATGTGCTCGCACAAAAGAACCACCTGTATCTTATCTCAGTGTTCTTGTATTTTACTCTAACGTTTTATTCAAACCTCCAGTCTAACCTCCGGCCCCCGTTTTGTTTTCCAGTCTTCCTCACGTTGTCTCTGACGCCGACCAGTGGTGCACGGGCTCACCCTGTCCTCCCACCAAATGTCACACCCTTTGACATATAGAGACTATATGAAGAGAGCTCGGGCTCTGTCATATTTATAGGCTGACCTTTACTTCACCCCACACTCGCTGACTTAAAGAACGGTTTGTTCATGGGCCTGCAGGGGTGGAAGGTTCTGGTGGAAATGATTTGGATCTCATACATGACTCACACAGTCTGACAGTATTTTATGCTTTTCTTCTTGTCAACATCCTTGGATCACACTAACAAGTATGTGTGTGTATCACAGCCTGGTGTATCTTATTCCTCGGTGTCATTGAGCTCCATTCTTTCCAAAAACTATTAAAAACACATAGGTGAGACATGTTCCTTCATCACCGTTAACACACATTGTAATTTATTGTGAGTAAGTCCCACACACACTGTCCTACTGGCTGAAATATTCACCGGATTAATCCGCCGCTGAAAATAGTTCCAATAAAATGCACCATTTCCTATTTGAGTAAAGTTTCCTAAAAACTACAGCACCCAGCTGTTAGGGAATTGCTGAGAAATGAAGCTATATGTTTGAGAGCAGATTTATGTTTTCATTAACAACCAGTTTACTGGGAATTCAGAAAGTGTTGAGAGACTGTCACACGTGTTGTTTTTGGTCTTTTCATGGGATTTGATCACAATAATAATAATCAGAATAATACCAGCCTCATGTTTTAAGCCACAGAAATTAAATAAATTAAACAAAATTCTACTTGCATAGACACACAGCCTCAAAATGTTTAGATTAGATCTACTCATAGACCTTCATCACAGCTACACACTTGTGACACAGGAGAGCAAAATAATTCGTATGCAGATGTTGTTTCTTACAGTCAGCATTCAGAGATCAGAAGAAGTTGCTACTTGACTCAGACTTATCCTAACAGACCTGAGACTTGTCTCTAATGACTTAGTGTTTCCCCAAAGGACTTAAAAACTGTTTTGGTTGTTGAACTGGAGAATTAGTGAACTGGAGATGTTGTAAATAAAAATGGCAAAATTAAAAAAGAAAAATGAAAACATGTCTCTGTTAAAAACAAAATGAAAAATGTGTTTCACATCACCACCAGTTACCTTCCCAAAACCTTCCTGTCTCTCTCTGATCTAATAACAACAAACATAGTAAAGATGGCCTCAGATGTTTAAGTAAATGTTCTGCCATAATGACAAGATGTCTAAAATCTCATCAGCTGGATCCTGATGTCCCGTCCACCCTGTCAGCAGCAGTCCGGCCAGATGTTGCTCCGCTGTGTTTGACCAGCGTGTCGACAGAATGTAATACATGTGAGTTATGATCCGTAGAGTTTTGGCCTGCCGACAGATTCTCCAGGAATAGACTTGGACAGTGTCTCAGTGATGCACTGTGAGGGATACACAGGAGATTTCACACAGACAGTTTGTCAAGCAACAGAAACATCAACAGCCTTTGTCTTTGTCCTCGTTTGATTGTTTGAGCTGATGATAAATCAGCTGAAATATTTGTTAAAATACCAGTAATTATTTCATTGTATTTTACAGCTGATTATTTTAATGAATGAATGAATATTGATAATTGACAATAGAAAACAAGACTAAAACTGGTTGTATTTTATAGTGAAGCAAAGAGCAATAAACCTATTAATCCCAATTTAAACATCAACACTGAGGCAACTTTCACCTGAAGTTTGTTAAATCAATGTTTAATGGATTAACTCACTTGTTCAAAGTTGGGAGAGTAAGTTTAGTTATCATTTTTTTAATATTATAACAACTGTGTTTAACTATATCGTCGTTCATTATCTGCTTATATACCAGCCTCCGTTTATGGGAGTCACGGGAGTTATAGTTGTTAACAAACACTTATATCTGCTCACAAACACATTAGTTTGTTTTAAACTATATATTAAAACTCTAGTTGTTTTCAATTTCTCTGATTTAAACATGATAAAAATATAATTTAAAAAAAAGTGTAAGTTAATATTAATTTAAGTGGCCTGCAGCAGCAGCAGCAGGAGAATGGAAACTAAATGACTATGGTCGCTTAAAGCCTGAGTGAAGCTGCCGTGACATTTCCTCCACACCTCCTCTCTGTTCGTGCTGTGGTTCACGTAGCAGTGAGCTCCTCAGCATCACATGGTCAACAGACCCCCAGTGTCTTACAGTGAACATGAGACTGGACAGGGGGTGGGGGGTGGGGGGTGGGGTGGGGGGGGAGTAGTTAAAGGTTCAACTACACTGGAAGCTTCTGACTTCTTTCACTGTAAATTCAGCTCTTCCTCTGTGTTGTCAGATCAGTGGCAGTAAATCAGACTTGGTGTTTACTGCATGACAAAAACAATGTGAGAATAATGCAGCTGCACTGATGGAGGTGTACAGTGGAATATAATGATATGATGATACTATATGACAGAATAAATTAACAGGTGTGTAAACAGACAGAGCATTTATGATACTCAATAGACAGACAAGGACACATGTAGGGAAATGTATGTTTTGTGTTACATCATGAGACCTGCACATCATTATTCTCATTTGACTTACAGGTACATAGCAACTATATAAGTCAACACAGGGCAAATACACAAAGAAGTACACATAACATACAAAAAAAATGTTAACTGATTTCATGTTCATACAACAACCAATCCTATTCCACAACATCACAGTAACCTTGTGATGTAACACCCAGTTTGCAGTCAGACAGTCAATCCCATATCTCTTTATTTATTTATTTATTTATCTATCTATCTATCTATCAGCACACCATGTGTATTAGACTGGCTCCTGTTTCTGTTTGTGATGCAAATCACTGATCAAATTTAATGTGACATGGTCATACTTAGTGGTTTTACTTGTAAATGTTTGTATTTACAGTAAATTTGTGGAAAAAATATGATTTTTGATTCTTTCATTGAGGGGCCACACATTTTTGTTGGAGGGCCAGTTTTTTGCCCACGTGCCGCTGGTTGCTTACCACACTGTTTATCATCTAAACAGGAACTACTTACCTTGGCGGAGGAATTGTATTTATTAGAAAATAGCCCAATACAAATCGCATATGTCGAAATAAAACTGCAATGTTACCTGAGTCCGGGTCAGTTTAAGTGTTTTGTCAAACCTCTCAGCTGATATAAAACCTCTGTCACCTGTTAACCTGCTGTCTCGTGCTTTAACTAAAACTCTGGCAAACAGCGACCTTGACATTCTTAGGGGAGGGGGGCGTGTCCGGCGGCGCGCGTCGGGGATAAATGGCGGTGACACCTCAGCTCGTCCCCGCTTTCACTTCTTCCTGGGAGGACAGAGACTGAGGTGCTTTCACAAACGGTACTTTTCTAACTTCTCTTCTCGTTGTGAGACTGAAGTTGTCAGAACAACGCAGTGGCAGAGTTGGGAGAGTTGTGGTTGCGGCTTTATCTGCTCTGAGCAACAGGTGGAAGATGAAGTGCCATAAAGACAAGCTGATGAGTTTGTGTAGTAGCTGTTCAGTCAGCTCTCCTCTTGTACTTTCCTCTGATCTGGGCTTCCGTCTTAACTGCAAGCTGTTTTTTTTTTTATATCTTAAGATGATTTAAAAGTTTATTTCAGTATTTCTGTAGTTTCACTTTGTTTAGTCCTGCAGAGTTTTCATTTGAGTATCTGTCTTCTTGCTTCCTTTCTGCACCATCCCAGCTTTACATGAGGAATTTAGTCTTGTCTTGTTTTGGTTGGAAAATGAATTTGCTGTTTCTTTCTCTTTCAGTGAGGACTAGACCACATCAGACAAAATGGTGAAGATCGGAATCAACGGGTGAGTCGATGCTCTTTCCTTTTTAACTTCCTGTCAGTTTATTTAGTGCTGTCTTCTGGTGAGGACTGGAGTCTGGGACAAGCTCAGAGTGAAGCTCACGTCCACATAGGCTACTGTTCTGCAACCAGCAATGATTCTCAGTACCAGCTAATCTGCTGATTATTTTCTCCATTAATTATGTGAAAAAGTGGTGAAAACACCTGTCACAACTTACCTGAGCCCAAAGTGATGCCTTGCAATCACTTGTTAAGAAGCTGGAACCAGCAAATATCTGGTATTGTCGCTTTAAAAAGTGACTTGATTATCAGAATAGATGCCAATTCGTTTTTTGTTTGTTTGACTAATCAGTTAATCAACTAATTGTTGCAGCTCTCATACCATAATACTGTGTATGAATCACTGATTCCACAAAGTTTCAACCAGTCATCAGGTGCTCACTCTTAATTTTCTGAAGCACAAAAAGGGCAAACACAAAAACCCTGCAGGACACCGACATGTCATCGTTGCTAATTTGTCAAAACCCAAAGAAAATTATTAAATTATCCAGAGAGGACAGTCTGATCTTGGGCATCTGGTCACTGCTCTTGTGAAAATCAAGATACAGAAAGCGCATAGTAAAAAAAAAAAAGAATATGTACAGACATATTCACAAATCCCCAAAAGACTGAAGCGTTGGCTTCATGTAGCGACCAGAGACAGATTACAGTCCTGTCACCCTGCAACCTCAGACATTTACTGCTAGACTAACATTACTTTAAAGTTGGGGAAACTATTTGATTTGGCAAGGGGCAGTGATGATGATAGATTGGCGCTAAACAAACCAGGGGCCAGCATCCAGAAATCCTCAAGTCCTTAAATCCCTCTCTAGTTTCATGTCTGAAATGGGACCCGTTGGCGTGAGAAGGGTCTGAGTGTGGAAGGTCTCCAGCTGATACATGAGCTCTCTGCTTCACTGGACCTTTTTCATATACTGGGCTTTTAGCTGCTGCTCTGACCCAGATCCACATGATGTGAGGGCAAGAGCAGAAGAGCCTTTATTTCCTAAATCCCTGCTCCAAAGGTCAAAGGTCATCCAACCACATGGAAGTGCAAGGTAACTGGTAGTAATAGGGTTCAGCAGTCAAAGTCTAAATACTGAAGTTTGAACTGTGACAGTCTTATCCATAACGTTCCCTAAAGTGCAGCCCGACCTGAGTATCTGTTTATTGGAGACCTTCTTTGTCCAAATGCTGGACAGTGACAGGACAGGACTCTGGGCTGGACCCGTCTATTTTCTGGCTATTTATAGTCCAGTGGTGTTGTGCTGTCACGGTTGGTGTCCCCTCTTCTTCCACACCCTCAAATCCCACCCCCCCGTCAGTATCGCTGCTCTCCTCAGCTGTCACATTCCTTTTCTTCTCCCCTCGACTATTTTTAATGCTCTAACCTTTCAGCTGAAGTTCAGACACCATCCGGCCGGCGGTTTATGGACGCTGCTCGGGCTCTGAGACGACCGGCGAAACATTTTCTCTCCTCCTCTGTGAAGCAACTGCTGTCGAGCTGCAGGGAGATTTATCTCCTTGATCCTGGCCCGGTACCAACTCCAACACAGAGCCTCTGAAACAAAAGATGGGCTCGGCTCCATTTGGTCCTCTGGCTGCTTGGTGGCTTCCCAAAACTAACTGAGGAGAGCTGCGTGTCCGCTGACACTTTCCCTCAGGTTCCCTCTGTTTGTGTAAAAGGGCAGAAGGGGAGACTAAAGGTTTCCAGAATCTCAAAATCTGAAATGGTTCAGTTAGAGTTTTTGGCTCTTTTTTTTTTTTTTTTTTTTTTTTTTTTTTTTTTTATGAGGACTTGCATGTTCTGCCAGTGATTGAACAGGTTCTTGTTCTTGAACAAGGCAGATGCAGCTGTCCACACGTAAAAAGCTCTGCAACTGCATATAAATTCATGTTGTTATTTGCCTGATTTGCTTTTCCTACTTGGCAACACCCCTGAATCTTGAAACCGTTCCGCAGACAGTTCTCCAAACTCAAAGACTTTACTCCTGTCACTTGCAGTTTTAAGTGCTTTTAATCTGCAAGCATCTGTTTTTCTTCAGACTCCAATCTGCCTCAGCTGCTTTGATTTAAACAGTTGTGTCAATTGCTCTTGGCCTAAGGACGATCCGGCTCTTTTCATTAAAATGTTTTCTTTCATATATTTCTGTGGGGATCTAGATAAAGAAAACATCCTTGGTGTGCATCCACATAAGCCTGGAGTAGTCATGGTCATATTCACAAAACCTCAGTGGGACAGGTGCTGGATACCCGTCCTAAAGTGTGAGTGTGAGCAGTTTCCTTGGATGAAAGGTTAATGTGATCACACCTTTTTTGTGCCGTTTCCTTGACACCAGCCTTTTTATATGTGACAGCATCAATATTCAAAGACACAGGGATGAACTCGTTCACATGAACGGAGAGTGTATGGATATTTACTTTTTATAACCGTGGTGTCTTTTAGATAGACGTGGCCTCTGATCCTGGCAGGATTGTCTCTGTCACAAAGTGAAATATTAAACGGTCTCATAAGAACATACAGTAAGTATGTAACGTGACTCCTGAGTGCTGGAGACGCACAGCGTTACATAACAGGGCTCAACATGTGAAGTATAAATAGTGTAGTTACAGTAACACGATAACAGTGTGAAGTTTCTGCTGTCTTCTTTTTCTTCTTGTGACGGAGGCGAGGAAAGTTTATTTATATCAAATCTCCAACAACATCAGTTCAAAGTACTTTACATAAGACACTTCATCAGGTTGTAAAGCTCTGAGCTTAAAGTCCTTCACCAGAAGTATCAGTGATAAGGACAGTTTGTTCTTATACATTTCCTGCCCTAATAATTAAGAACTAACACTGCCAGAGAGATTTTGATTCAGCTCTGATTGGATTGCATTATTTAGTAAGATGTTCATGATATAATGGGTCTAAATCAACGCCATATTAAATGCAAACTCAAAAAATATCAAAACCTAGTCAGAAGAGGAACAAGTCTGAACAAAAAACACTATACAAGGTAAAGTTTATTTCCAGTTGGTTTCACTGCATTGAATTTTTCTATTATTCTGGCCTCTCTGTTAATGAGGCAGTGTAGACGACAACACCTCTGCAAACCTTTTACTTAAACCTATGATGCAGCTCTGTACTCCCTCTCATGCTCATGTTGTACAACTGTACATGTTGCACTAAGAAACTGGCTACAAAACTTTATTGTTCTCCTGAAACATCCGGGTTTTTTCCATCATGGTGTTTCAAGAGTGCCCTTGAGCAAGGCATTAAATCTCCTCACTGCTTAAACCTGCTGTGAATAACGTGCTCAGACGCTTGGTTCTTCATCCTGGGGCTGAAATGATCCTATAAGTGTGTTTCCTTCTGACTTTTCCTGCAAGAACTTAGTGTTCATTTGCACATCCACTGTTGACTGGGGTCAGTTTAACCCGCCCGGTTCAGCGCGTGTTTCCTCTCCGTGACTGCTGCAGTCTTGTGCGTGAAGGTTAAACAGTAAATTCGTAAACCATGCAAACATAGAAATTTCTCCAGCTTAACTTTACTTATGAGGCAACTCTGCTGTGAACTTGAACTGAACTCATTTGTTTGTTTTTTTACATAAAATGAATGGAACATGGGTTTTGATCATCAGGCAGTTGCAGAGAAGCAAAAACCAAACCAGATTCTCCTTGCTAAGGCTTTGTTATTGTAGTATATGTAGTGTATATGTCCCTTTTTGAACCACACTGGTTAAACTTCATCACTGGTAAATCCTGCAGTAGATGTTTGACCTTTTGTTTTTGTAGCTCAGTGTGTGGAAGGTCACGTCGTCGTCGTCCACAGGTGCACTTCCACCTCATCTCGCTCCGTAATCTAAAGCTAAATTGAGGGGAAAGGAGTCTCCTCCATCCCTCCTCTTTAGCTCACTGTGTTTCTCACAGACGATCGCACATTATTATTGCTCTACAGCTCTGTCTGCTTTTTTTTTTTTTTTTTTTTTTTTTTCTTTCTGGTTGAATCTAGTCAGTACAGTGGTTAACATGTAAAATAAAAATCCATTCCGCTCCTGAACGATGAACATCTCCGCCCTTCGTTCGCCCCTCTCTCCAGTTTCAGGCCCCCCTGCTGTTTGACCTGCTGTAACGGCAGCCATATTAGGCGTAAACAGGCTTTCAGCTACCCGTGCCAACTATTGTTATCTCCAGTCAAGGTTGGCAGGCCTTGTATGGCCCGTTTGTCCTTTGCAGTGACTCGCATTGCGGTTTGAGTTTCAGTGGCACCTGCTGCTCAGAGAGGGGAAATACAGGAGGTGGATGCAGCAGCATGACTGGTCCAGAGGGAAGATGAAGCCGGCTTTTAGATTTTAATTTGGTTGGAAATTGATCAGTTTGAGGGTTTGGAGCCAGAGGAACCTAAAGTAGTAAAAGTAAAAAGTAAAAGTGAAGCAGACGATCTGATAAAAACAGATACTTCAACGACTCAAGCTTTTATTTGATTTATAATTTATTTTTTTGTCCAAGTGGCACACCTTTCTTTTCTTTCAATCTGATACTGGCAAAACAATTCACGTCTTCAAATGATCAAAAGCTGTAAATATGATTTCATTAACCCCCAGTTAAACTATCAAAACATCATCTTTAAAGACCTTTTTTATCTGGTTTCCCTCTGAATTTTCCGAACTGTCAGGGGAATTGAGCCTTTACACACTCTGACTCCGCTCTAATCTCTCTGGGTTTTCCTCATCCATGCTCACCGTGTCCTCCTCGTGCTTTTCAGATTTGGACGTATCGGCCGTCTGGTGACCCGTGCCGCCGCCAAAGGTGGCAAGGTCGAGGTTGTGGCCATCAACGACCCCTTCATCGACCTGGACTACATGGTGA
Source organism: Seriola aureovittata (assembly GCF_021018895.1). NCBI lineage: Eukaryota > Metazoa > Chordata > Actinopteri > Carangiformes > Carangidae > Seriola > Seriola aureovittata. The sequence goes on from NC_079379.1 coordinate 5,155,879, forward strand.
GAGGGACTGGCTGTCGTTGACGATCGTTTTGTAGCAATGATTCTCAAAGCCCTTCCAGTGCTCATTCTGGATGAAATGATGTTGGCTGTCTGTGTTGAGGACATGCATGGTCCTGTAAGTGGATAGCTAAGTGTAAATTGAGGACAAGATTAGTGAGATGTCTGCAAAATCATCTATTGGGGGGGGGGGGGGGTGGTAATTTAGGACATTAACTGGAGGCGGAGAGCTAATATGTAGCTTTGGAAACCTACCTGTGGAGATTTTGATTCTACATGGCGCAACAACACTGTGATTCAAAGACACACAAGTCTTATTTTATTCAAATATCTTTTTCTGCAAGATGAAGGTCATGTTTTTAAATGTTCCTCTCCTCCTGTCCTCTGCTGCTGCAGGTCTACATGTTCAAGTATGACTCCACTCACGGTGTGTGGAAGCACGGAGAGGTGAAGGCCGAGGGCGGCAAGCTGGTCATCGGCAACATGCACATCACGGTCTTCCACGAGTACGTACTCGTCACACTTTTAGATTCACCGTCCCCCCCCCCCCCCCCCAGTATTTTAGCAGTATCGCCCTGTGAGTCCGTTTCCTCCACAGTCCCAGTGTCTAACCTCTCCTGTCTGTCACTACATGCAGGAGGGACCCCGCCAACATCAAATGGAGCGATGCTGGCGTCGACTACGTCGTGGAGTCCACCGGTGTGTTCACCACCATCGAGAAGGCCTCTGTAAGTTTGCCAACTGTTCCCCGGCTGATTTCACTGTATTTTATTTATTTTAATTTAGTGTCTTTGTTTTACTACTGTAGACTGTGAAAAAAGAGCATGTGAACTTTGACCCAGAAACAGTATCTAACACCACGTGTGCACTAAATTGTTTTATTGTAGAGCATGAAGGGAGTTCAGTGTGTATAGAAGTACTGCATGCTAGATAATTTCATGTTTCATTTGATGAGCATAATTATCGTGTTTGTCATTACCTGACCTCCATCCTCTTGTTTCCTTGTAGGCTCACCTGAATGGCGGTGCTAAGAGAGTGGTGATCTCTGCTCCCAGTGCTGATGCTCCCATGTTTGTCATGGGTGTCAACCACGAGAAGTACGACAACTCCATGAAGGTTGTCAGGTGAGTCTCTGCTGATGATACTGGATCTGCAGGACTCCGGCTTGGACTCTTCACTTTCCTGCAGTAGATGTATAATACAAATATTGATAGTTTTTAATTTAGTCTTGTCACAAATAGTTGATATTGTAGTTCAGGACAATGTCTTAAAATCCTCCATAGTTTTAATTTTAGTGGTTGATGATAATGACCTTTTTGGATAGGACAGATGGCGCTCCTGCCTCACTTCCTAGTGTGATGCAGCATGTTCAGTATTTTCAGACCTGCTGAGGACAGATGTGAACATCTGGATGCTTTCAAAGATTATGTACTCCCTGTCTTGTCTCCATAGCAACGCCTCCTGCACAACCAACTGCCTGGCTCCCGTCGCCAAGGTCATCAATGACAACTTTGGCATTGTTGAGGGTCTCATGGTAAAGAACTCATACTTCATTGATTGCTCAGTGATCACCTAGCAGTAGCTGACCATTTGTTGTATTTAGACCAGCTGTGGAAAACGCTTAAACTAAAGCAGAAGTTTATTGCTAATAGATTTGACATCTGATGAAACCAAACATGCCAGATCACGAACATGTCTTCAAAATGTACCTTCCTGTCTGCTCCCTCCAGAGCACAGTCCACGCTATCACCGCCACACAGAAGACCGTTGATGGTCCCTCTGGTAAGCTGTGGAGGGATGGACGTGGTGCCTCCCAGAACATCATTCCCGCCTCCACAGGAGCCGCCAAGGCCGTGGGCAAGGTCGTCCCCGAGCTGAACGGGTACACGGTTACTTTCTTTGCTTGTCTGTCTGAGCACTGTCACAAGAGCAGTTGCTAGAAATATGCTGCACAAGAAGGCACTTGACTTGACTTGGAGATTCTGCAATTGGACACACCCAAAGTATAGCTTTGTTGCCTGACCTCTGACCCTCGCATGGTGGAGGAAATGAGGTATGGTCTTACTTTGGATCTGACTCTGATTGTCTTGTTGCTGCAGCAAACTGACCGGTATGGCTTTCCGTGTCCCCACCCCCAACGTGTCTGTTGTTGACCTGACTGTCCGTCTGGAGAAGCCAGTAAGTATCTCTAATAACCTTTTTTATATAACCTCTCGTGAGGAGGCTGCTTTCCTTACGAAACAACATAGAGCTGATGATTACCTTTTCTCATTTTATCTGGATTTTACATTTTTAAATATGGGGTATAAAATCTGAGCCCAGCCTTCCTTGTTCAGATAGATTTGCACTACAGGACTATTCTCTTATGTAGACTTTGACATGCTTAATAAACACTTGAAATAAAGCTGCTTTTTTTTTTTTTTTTTTTTTTTTTTTTTTTTAAAACAAAAATGATAATTCTAATGCTGCCATTTGAAAATTTAACCCTCAGACTCTTGTGTCTGATGTAATTCCTCCCATTATCTTTAATTTGAAATGTCTTCTCCTTCAGGCCAAGTATGATGACATCAAGAAGGTTATCAAGGCCGCCTCTGAGGGACCCATGAAGGGAATTCTGGGATACACAGAGGACCAGGTACAAAATACTTGCATAGCTACAAGATCTTCATCATAGGTGTTTTTTAGACTTGTATAGAAAGAACAGCAGGAAGTAATTGACGGTTCAGGTTATTGATAGTATGTGGTGTTATACAGATGCCACTGGATGGCAGCACACTTCTAAAAACTAACTTAGTTTAAGCTGAATCTATTACTGTCTGATTCATTTGCTGTAGCATGTGCTGATTTGAATGTATTCAGGCCCAAACAAGACATGAAATAGCATTCCTCTAAACTCATCACAATGTCTTATGCAGATTCACACACACACAATGTAGACACACTGCAGACATCATTCACAAACACCCGTGTTCATCTCTTTCCTTTCAGGTTGTGTCCACAGACTTCAACGGCGACTCTCACTCCTCCATCTTTGACGCCGGTGCTGGCATCGCACTCAACGACAACTTTGTCAAGCTGGTTTCATGGTGAGTAAATGCTGATGTCACTTAATTTTGAATTATGAGAATTAAAGCCTTTTTTTTTTTTTTAAGTATTTTTCTTGTTCTGCAGACTGTTTTTCTGTCTAATGAGAGATGTTTTTCCATTCATGAACATCGTATATTTCTTTCTTTAACCTTCCTCAATCCCTGTTCCACTGCAGGTATGACAATGAGTTCGGCTACAGCAACCGTGTGTGCGACCTGGTCAGTCACATGTTCACCAAGGAGTAAAAGTCTCCTGTCATGACTCATCGTTCCTTCCCATGATTCCCTCTTCCTTCACCTGTAACTGGATGCCATGCCGTCCGTCCCGAGAGCAAACCCCTCGATGACAAACATCTAGCTGATGATAATACCCTTTTGTATCAAAGTCACCTTTGTTCTGTCCTGTTCAGCAGTGAGGACTGCAGCAGACAGTGTTTGTACAGATGGGTTTCCATCACTAAACTGTATGGTACTGAATGGTCTTGTTGCACTAAACATGCATAGTGGCTCCTTTTTAAGCACTTAACATGAAAATAAAGTCCTCAGTTTGTGGAAAGACTTGCAGTTTTTATCATGTGTTATGCTATGCTGTACACAATTAACGTGTATCCCTATGGGCAATAGGTCTGTTTTTATTTTGAAAGAGTTCAAATTGAACTGTTTGGTGCTCCTCCCTTCAGAGTCCGCCATTCTATTCTGCTGCTTTCAGCCTTGAAATATCTGAAAGACAAAACAAAAACTGTATATTAATACTTAATGTCATAAATTCTCCAAGTTGGTGGAACTGAAGGCATGAAAAGGATGAAATTATCTTTCAAAAGATATTCTCACATTTGGTGCTCGACGGAGGTCTTAACACGTTACTCCTAAATCTTAATTATTCAGGTCACCTGTATGTATTTGGTCAAATATTCAGTTTTAAACAGTGGGTTGTTGAACAGTTTTCAGCCAGAATCGTAAAGCTAAGTTATTTTGGTCTTGCCCAGACAAGTGACGTTGTTTGGTGCAGTATATTTAATTTATTTCTGGGATAAAGGCCAAAATGTAATTGGGCACTTAATTTATCCAACTTTAGACTGAAGCACATAGAGGAGAACAGGATGTACTGTAAGTTTTCTGGGGAAACATGTCACTCCTTTTATAATTTCTTTTAAATCATTTGTCTCATTCAATAGCCTTTCTGTTAACTGACTTGCTGAAATATTTATTAGCTAATAGCTTTCTATCTACAACATCCATGATCTACATAAACTGTCAGTTCTGCACTGTCATACAGTAAATAACAACGGTGCAAGGTAAAACTTTAAGCTCAGTAGGAAAACGTTAATACAATACAAAGTGTGTTTAGTGAGCACAATATACGTTTTTCCTCTGCAGACAAATCGACGTATGAAGCACAGGTGTTCCGGTTAGATGTCAATTTCCAAAGTCTACTATAATTGCTTTTCCTTTAATTTATCACCTGTCTGAGGCCTGCTGTATTTTACAGCCAGTCATAATAAATCTGTCTCATTTGTACTGCCCAGTGACACTGAGTTTAGTGCAGAGAAATTGGTTTCTGGGAAAAAGGGCAGAATATAATATATATAATCAGGCAGGTGGAAAGTAAGTTAACCCGACACCAAGAAAAATAAAGAGAAGATATGTGGGTAGTGAGTGGGTTATTTTCTGGATAGTTCAGCTTTATTGTCATTTCCACAAATGCATGTCAGCATACAGGAACATCTCATTCATGGAACACGTTGCAACTTAGGACATAATAATAAGAATAAGAATAAGAATAATTCTAAACTACAAATAAAAGATTTAAACTAAAAATCAACATAACGGATACAAACACCACAAAGTTTGAGCTCCGCAGTTTGGGGGAAGAAGCTGCGGCAGAGCCCGGTGGAGAAGACCGTAGTCCTCCAGTCATTGGGAGGGTGAAGAGGCGGTGGTTGGGTCTGGTGTTAGGTTAGGGTGAATGGGGTCCGCCATGATGTTGAGGACTTTCTTTGTATAGGTGTGCACCGAGCTTCATAGGTGTATTTACATGGAGGCGAGAGCAGTGCTGTTGATAATTTCTACTGTTTTCACTGTTAGATATGTCAGTTTTGGCGGCCTTTTCCTCAGATATGCTGGAACCATCTCCTCCTCAATTAAACGAGGTTAGTTGACATTTCGAAGTCAGCCGTTACAACTAGCTAAAGTTAGCTAACGTTAGCTTGTGCTGCTAGTTAAATCACTGCAGCGACCATCAGTTTCGCGATGCTAACTAGCTAACTAACTCACGTAACTTGAGTTATTCTTGAAGTGCAAAGTGAGTAGTTTACAGTTGTGTATATGTGTGTTTTTAAAATAAGGTTAACTGAATACTGGACGCCTCCCAGTAAACAACAACAGTCTCATAATGAGTACAGTACAGTTAACGTTAGCCCATTAACAATGGGCATTAAACACATTTGGCTATGTATACAGGATAAACACAATAAGGTTTAAGTTCCCATAATAATCGCCCGCAGACACGTGCCCCTCTACTACGGTTGTTACGGTAGGTAAACTGCCCGGTGCTCCTCTTTCACAGTCAGTACGGTAACCTACAGCCGCAGTCATTCACTTGTGTTTATTCCTGAGCTCTGCTGCACCTCAGCTCGACTCTGCACAGACTGATTTCACCTCAATATCTATTTCTTGTGCCAAACTTAGTGTTTCCTCCTCTGACGTTTCCTCCAGGTACGTTGCTTACATTTCATTAATGATCTCCTTAGCGCTTTATTCAAAGGATAAGAACAAACAGTTTTATGACTGCCCGTCGCTACTGCGATCTGTCGCCTAGAAATTAGTCCTGCGTAAAAGTAAACTCCGTAATCTCATTTTGCTGCAGGGACCAAGGATGTAAATGCGACTTTAGAGGCTAGAGTGGGTTTACTGCAATATTGTCTTGTAATTTTTAGGCCCATAAAGCATCCTTTTAACCGCATCATCTGTCTGTTCGCCCACAGCTCCTCTGCGTAAAGGTGAAATCAGGAGGAGGACTGGAAAGAGGCTGCTGGGCCTGATTCTGGTTCCTTACAGTAAACAGATTTTACACGGACTTACTTGCCGAGCTGAATCCATAGAAGTCTGGGTTCATGCCGGATTTCGAGCACTTCAGATTTTCCTACTCGAGTATGAATCCGGTCCTGGGGGAGAGCGGCTTTCTGGCACCGCAGCAGCACCACCACCAGATGACAGGCCAGAACGACTCCGCCATCCCGGAGCCAGGTTACTTCCTCGGGGATCACGCCGGGTTTGGGCCTGATGGGTTTTCCGGGCTGGACCTGGGCACTCTGCCACCATCGGGCCTCGCCTACTTGCACCTGAGCAACCCCCTGCACCGCGTGCCCCCAGCGGCCACTGCGCTGCGTAACGACCTGGGATCCAACATCAGCGTGCTGAAGACCCTGAACTTGCGCTTCCGCTGCTTTCTGGCTAAAGTGCATGAGCTGGAGCGCAGGAACAAGGTGCTGGAGAAGCAGCTGCAGCAGGCTCTTGAGGATAACAGCGGAGGAGATGGACACCAGAAGCCACTGACTAAAGAGATGGGGGTCCAGACTGGATTTATTGGGCCTATCCCAGCTAGACCGGGCCTCATCCCGCTCCACAATGCCAACAACTCGGCCTACCTGCCGGGCGGCCTTCTGTCTCCAACCCTGAACCCTCCTCCTCTCTTTGACAACAAATACCTGCTGGGGAGCAACTTCAACCCCATCGCAGTCTCCACTGATTCAAACTCCAACCTCACCACGTCCGGATTCTCCATCAGCCCGGCTCTGAGTCCCAGCGACCCGTTCAAAACCATCACAAACATCAATGAGAAATACGCTGCTGACACCGGGACTAACACCAACAACACCCTCCCTCCTCCGCCACGTTTCCTCCCCGGGACGATCTGGTCTTTCAACCACACTCGCAGGTTTGGCACCGGGAGGGAGTCGTGCGTCACGGGGCCTGGTGTCTCCTGGACGCACCCGGATGGTGTCGGGGTCCAGATTGACACCATCACACCGGAGATCAGGGCCCTGTACAACGTGCTCGCCAAGGTTAAGAGAGAAAGAGACGAGTACAAGAGAAGGTGAGAACTGTTTAAACATTTTTATCAGCAGGTTATAGATTGTTTTGATTTATTTTTTATTGCTGCAGTCCTGGATGATGTATGCTTCTGGCACTCACGTTGCTGATGTTTTGTGCTATAGGAGAATTTTGTGTTTTCTGCAGAGATGTATGTTTGCCAGGGTGGAAAGATTAAACCTGTTCAGAGCTTCATTCTCTTGTCATATCCCAGGACTGTGTGATATGGCTGAAAGTGATTTCACAATAAGAATATTTTTCCCAGTAATATACTCACCAAGCAGTTTTTTTAGGGAGACCTTACAATATTTTGTTCTCCAAATAGCGTCAGCTCCCTTGTGGCATGGATTCCACAAGATTTTGGAAACTTTCCTCTGAGACTCTGCTCCATGTTGACATGAGTGCATCACATCATTTCTGCAGATTTGTCAGCTGCACACTCATGCTGCCAATCTCCTGTTCTACCACATCCCAAAGGTGTTCTACTGGATTCAGATATGATGACTAGGGAGGCCACTGAAATTCACTGAACTCACTGTCATGTTTATGTCCATTAGAAGATGGTAAACTGTGGCCATAACGGGTAGCACATAGTCAGCAACAATACTCAGAAAGGCTGTGGCATTCAAACCATTATCGATTGGTATTAAGGGGCCACATTAACTGAAGCTCCTGACCTGCAACATGATTTTATGCAGTGACTGCTGACATGTAAAGTCAGTATGTAAAATGCATCATCTTGGTCACCTGTGTGTCTGTGATGCTTCAAATAGATGTGAGGAGTTTTCCACAGGAGAAAGCAAGAAACCAAAGTGTCAGGTTGCATTATGATGATCACTGTTTGAAGGTCATAATATTTTCTGGATGATGTGTTGTGCCAAGGGAAAAGACTGGAGATGTGCAGACTTAAGAGGGGAGGTTGTAAAAGATAAATGCACTATGAAGGATGTGCTCAGCACCTTTTCTGGGAGAGATATGAAACCACCAGTCAGTCTGAGTTCTACTGACGCTGAAACTAACAAGACACCAGTGCAGCTGATTTATTTAATATAATGTAAATGATAATTCTGGTAAGTTAATGCACTTTGTAAGTCAGTACATAATGAATTATGGTGAAGACAATGATAGTCTATAAGATTATAAGAAGTTTTTGATTCTATGTCAGGAATTTAAATGAGAGAGAAAGCAGCAAAATAAAGTACAAAACAGATGCATAATATAAAAAAACTACTGTAAAAAAAAAAAAACTAAAATATTATACATTTATAATGTCTATGAATGTATTTTATTGAGCAAGCTAATGTCCCTCTCAAGTACTAAGCTGGCTTCTTTTCCCCAGTGTATTTTGGCACAGAAAGCTTTATTCATTGATCCCTCTAAGCAGCTGAAACATGATACTGCAAAGGGTTGGATGATGTGGTGATAATAATCTGTCACCCCATAAGGAATTGGTCGTATATTTTATGCAGCAGAAGCTTTCCCTTAATCTTTAATGTCTCTGTCCCCCATTTCGTTGTGTCGTTGAGGACATGATTGCAAATCAGTGAGCAGGGCTGTTTTTTTTTTTGCAAGATTTGCTTTACAGGATTTCTTTTTCATTAATATATCAGACACTTTTGTCCAAAGGGACTCACAATAAGTGTCTTCAATATTCGCAGGAAGAAGATTCAGGCATCATTTAAAAAAAAAAAAACTGGAGGTGCATGTGTTTTTGCTTCAGTGTGATGAAGCACTTTGACATGTTCTCATCACGATTTATCAGTTTCTCAATTTAATTGCAGGGTGTATAGTGTGTATTGTTATAGTGACATAAACTATGGACTCTTGATTCTGTTCATTTTTTAAGCTAAATAGTCATCTTACTGTAAAATACTGGAATTTATTTAATATTTGACAGTTATGAAATTTAAGCATTTCACTCTTACAGCTATATCAACCCCTATAAAGACATAACAATTATTCCATTAGTTGATTAAATGATTGGCAGAAAATTAATCAGCAACTATTTTGATAATCAAATAATCATTTTAGCTTCTTAAATATAATATTTTATGCTAGAAAAGTGAATATATTTGGGTTTTGGATAAAACAGGACATTTAAAGATATAGCCTTTGGCTGTTGGAAATTATAAAGAGCATTTTGACTATTATCTATAACTTTATTGGCAATATTATTATTAGCAAATTCATAGATAATGAAAATTAGGAGCAGAGTCTTACACCAGCAGTCAAGTAATTTTAGGACCTTAATCACTTTGAGCCTTCACCTTCTAATTTTACTGTTGTTTAACAGCAGGATCTTACATGATAGGTTAAAAGGAACAGCATGTAAAAGAAACAAAAATATTTAGCCTCAAGGAATATAATTATTTGTGCAGAGGTATAGTGTAAAAGTGCTGTTAGTGTAAAACCTGTCGAAAAAGAGGCAATTTTTAAACTCTTTTTAGTCTTTAGTGTCCTACAGCATGCAGCCTCTTTGTGTTTTTCTGACACACATTAACGTACAGTCCTTCACTGCTGTGTGTTGCTAAAAAGCACTGACCTCACCACTTTGTGCTTCAGCTGCTGAGGCAGGACGACACTGCAAGACAGAGCTTCAGTCCCATCGATTTCAGAAGCAGCAGGATGTTTTACTGAACAGCAACAACTCACACTCTGACTTGTATGTTGTTCAAAGACTGCTTTAAATTTTAGTGCTGCACTAAACTATATTCGAGTTTTACATGTTTGAAAGCTATGAAAGTGAACTTGAGTAATTTCTCGAGTTAAACAGTATCTTGAGTGGATTCCTTAATGTGATTTAATCGTGAGGCAGAATGATTCACACAAGGAGAACTGTTTGTTTGATTTGAAGTGAGGAGGGATGACACTTCAAAAACCTGTGTTGTAGTTTTTATTTCACTTTCCAAAAACTCGCAGCATTGTTCCCTTTGGAAACTGTCCTTTCTGTTTCTTAAACTTCTGCACCTGATAAGAGCTGATTTGGACTCTTTTCTAAATGTAATAAAGATTTAAAGGGAAAATTCTGTAAGTCTTGGGAAGCAGTAAATCTGCACCTGGACAAGTCAGATGTGTGTGTTTTGTACACTGATGGCTGTAGTTTTCATTTCACAACATCAGATTGTTGTAGGGGAGTGGGAGTTCGATTTGAGGTGTCCAGGCTTCCGTAACTAAATGTCCCATTCTTTTGTCTTCTGTCAGTGTGAGGTGACTGATGCCATACAATTCAACTCTTCCATGTCCTGACTGAATCATCAGTACATAAGATGAGCAACTGTGTTAGAAAACATTAGGTTCTTTGATAAAAGTCAAAGGTACAAGCTGTTTAACACTCAAGAGTTTTAAACTTGATTGACCTTCTCTCCAGAGCAATGGTAGTTGAGGCTCATTATAGAAACATCTACTGTACTATAATGATTGGGGAAAAAAACAGGATTTCTCAAGAACAAAGTTAAAAATAATTAAACTGATAGCCATGTAACATACATGTGGTATCCTCAGCAGGACAATATCCAGCATTTTAGTAATACAGAAAAACCCCTACCACCACCACTGTTAGATCATTTTGACCAGAAACCAACATTTTTTTATGATTATTATTTGAATTGAATTTTATATATTTCTTACTAACAAAAATTTGTGAAATTTAAACTCATTGTACCTAAAAACTCTGTTAGATATACCCATCAGTTTCTATTTGTAAGTTATAACCTCCTAAAACCTCCAAATAAAAAAGAGAAATAAACAGAAACAGAAAAATACATACTGAGAACATCACCTCAATGTTCTCAGTGGTAGCTTGAGGCACTGTGTTCATGTTGAGGAATATTGACAGTGGGGAAAATATGTCCCAGAACAAACGACCTCTCATGTTGCAGCTCTGTAATAGAGACATTTCCAGTAAGGTTAAAGGAGTCCAGCTTTCATTTTGCTGTGACTGCAAGTGTTTGTCTGAGGGGAGGAGGAACTGTCTGGGGAGAGGTTCAACATGAGCTGTTGTTTTCTCCTATATGATATCCCTCACATTGCTGTCCCCCATCCACCTCTTCTTCCTTTCCTCTGTCTTGGTCCTCTTCTTTTTGTCTCTCTCTCCTTCCCTCATTTCTCCCTCCTTCTTTCTCTCCTCCTTGTCTTCCTCCTCCCTGCTAGCTTTTGTCCCGGTGCCTGCAATGCAGCACTGGCCTGTGACCGCCAACAGTGATGTCACCCAGTCTGCCATCTTTACCTCTGTCTCCTCTCCATTTTGTCTTTTACCCTCTGTCTCTGTCAGTGTTTCTCTTGTGTCTCATTATCTCTCTCTCTCTCTGTTTCTATACGGTCATGTTCTCCCTCTTTCTTCTCTAAAATGTCTTTCTCTTCTTCTCTCTGTCTTTCTCTCTCCTTCTTGCTCTTAAATTGTTTGCTGCTGACTCCTCATCCATCTCACCCCCCACTCCCCCACCCCCATCCCATGTGACGCTCTGCAGCGTCAGCCAGGCGCTGACATCATCATTAACATCATCATTATCATTTTCACCCCCAAACCACACAGCTGCAATAACCCTCCTTGCATTTCTTTCTTTCCTGCTCTCAGTTCAGTTCAGTTCATTGAGGCTTTGTTTGGCCATGCATGGTCAAAAGTATGTGGACAGCCAAACATTGATCTGCTGCTATAATAACATCTGCGCTTCTGGGAAGGTTTCCCATCAGGTGTTGACTGGCTAAAGGGATCTGCTCCAGTTCAGTTCAGCCACAAGAACATCATCCAACACTGATGTGGGGTGACGAGGTCTGGCTCGCACTCGGCCTTCCATTTCATCTCAAAGATGTTGAATGGGATTGAGGTCAGAGCAAATGTCCACATACTTTTGGCCGGGTACTACAGATAAACACATACTCTTGGCTTGTCTCTAAAGTCTTTAAATGCTCATTCACCACTAATGGAGAAACAGGCAAATGTAAACTCTCAGCTTTCTAGTATCATCTCCTGTGGTGTGTGTGTGTGTGTGTGTGTGTGTGTGTGTGTGTGTGTGTGTGTGTGTGTGTGTGTGTGTGTGTGTGTGTGTGTGTGTGTGTGTGTGTGAGTGTGTGAGTGAGTGAGTGAGTGAGTGAGTGAGTGAGTGAGTGAGTGAGTGAGTGAGTGAGTGAGTGTGAGTGTGTGTGTGTGTGTGTGTGTGTGTGTGTGTGTGTGTGAGTGAGAGTGATAAAACCAGAGTGTTACCTTGTAAATAGATACAAAGAGGCTGCCCGCGTTGCCTGTTAGCAGTGCTATTATTAGCCTGTTGATCATGCCTGTGAAGGATAGTCCAGGTCTCCTTTAGTTTTTGGTCACAGTTGTTATTTGTGTGATGCTGCTTTTTCAAAGTGTTCAAGTATTTTGAGAGGTATTCTATTAGATTATTTTTGGTGGATTCATACTCAAACAGTAAACACTAAATTCACCCAAAAAGTCCCTCACACCAAAAATGAAATGAATGAAACATATAATTTAATGATACACTACCCTTATGATTAAAGAAGACGTAGTTTCTTGCTAAGAGTTAGATGAAAATATTGATACCACCCTCATGTTTGCCAGGAGGTTATTAGCTTAGCTTAGCTAATTTACAGCTGCAGTTTTAATTGGGCTGGAACCATAGCACACAACTCCCTGTAAAACTACATCTTATGTTATTTACATTATTGTGAATGAATGGGAAAAGGTGTTCATCAGTGAGCTGTAATGTATTTTTGACAGTCAGGGTAGCTGTTTTCTGCTCATTTCAGTCTTTTTGGTAGGATAAGCGCCTGGCTGCAGCTTAGACACCAGTGGTATTAATCTTTTCATCAACTCTCAGAGAGACAATGAGCCTTTCCCAAAATGTTAGACTGCACCTTTTAATGCAAGAATTATTAAATTGACACATTACCATAAATTTTTCTCTGATCAACACCCCTTATGATTAAGGTCTTATCAAGGTTAAGCAACTAAAACCACTTGGTTTAGTTTATGGAAAGATGAAGGAAATCAGCATTGATTGTTGGTAGGAGACAAAATCTCCTGGCTCTGAACATAGTCATTGGCAAACAGCTGCCACAACAAAGTGCTTTGCTGTGTCTGCAGTGGACAGTTAAAATTCACATCATCCTCTCCATGATGTCCTAATTTGCTGACATCATGGCTCATGAGCGCTGTGCAGCAGCCTGGAAAATTCCCAAATAAAACGGTCACAGTGTGTAACAATGTGATTTACTTATTATAGAGATATTATGACACTTTTACGTTTTAATAAGTGTTCGCATCATCCAGCAGCTATGACGTCATCGCTTATACAGAGAAACCAGCTGCTCAAACACAATGACAGCCAGCAGCCTCACTGCAGAGCCACGTGTTGAGACTGACAAACCGATCAGAGCTACAAGGACATCAGCTCTCCCACTGTGACACCCCCTCTCTCTCTGGCTATGATATCTGTCTCTGAGTGTCTCTTTCTCTCTGGCTCTGCTCACACTGTAGCTGCAATTACACCACTTTCAGTTAAATACTCCTAATTACGACACAGCTGGTGGTTTCTAATCACTATAACCAGCAAAACTCTGCATGGAGTCACGTTTCACTCAATGTACGTAACCAACACATGACCTGTAGTTTATCTCCCAAATTAGGAAGGATAATTTAATCTGAGATCGTTCACCAGAGACAGGATGTCATAATTTAGCTGCTATAGCAGCTGAGCTGAGTAGTGTTAGTGTGAAGGACAAAAAAGATACAAGAATGGGAGGAAGCCAGGACAGCTGAGAGGATGCGATGATGGTGTTTAAAGGGGAACGCCACCAATTTTACACAACAAAGTCTGTTTCCAGGCTCTGGGACCTACGCCTGCAGATGAAAACAGTTGTATAAAGCCTTGTGTTCAAAGACTACAAGTTTGAAAATGAACAAAAATCAAATGATGTTAGAAAGAAGTGAGATTACCAGACATCTGTAGCCCACACATCTCTGCCGCATCATCTGGCACTAGCATGACACATCCCAATCTCTGACCGAACCAATGACTGTATATAAATATGGCTGACACATCTCAATTTCCTCCCAATGTACATAAATGAAGTAGGAATATCCTGATGCTGCCATCTTGCGCTTGTGACATCATTTGGAGCCAAAGTCTGCGCAGTAGTGATCAAGGGGTGGAGCCGCAGTATCGAGGTCCTGCCCATACCCTTGCCCAACTGTCAATCATTATGCCACACCCTCTTTTTTGGTGAATTGGTGGAGTGCTGTTTTAAGAAAATGTATCAGTTCAGTCTAAAGCCAAATTCAGCAGTTGTTCAAAACCATTTGAAACATGTAGGTGAAGCAGCAGAAAACTAAACAGCTGGTTGATCAAAAACTGACATTCTTAGATCCTCATCAGTGGTGGGGTCTGAGGATGTTGTCACTGTAATAAAAGGAGATTTCTTAGTTCACTGGCCCTTTTAATATTTTTGAGTTCATATAAGTGTTACAGATTAGATGTGTCACATCACAATGAAGAGAAAATCCCAAAACACAGATAAAAGATGCAGTTCTGTGTTACTGCTAGTCCTGAAGTAGACCTGCAGTCTCTCTGTCTCTCCACTCCTTCTGTTTATTTATGTCTTCTCCATAGTGACCGACTGGGTGCTGCTGCGTGGTGTTCGTGCTGCACATGCTCTACATGCACGCTGCATGGTCTCCTTATGTAACTCATGCTGAGTAATACTGGTGATGGTGGGAGGAGCCTTGATGCTGCACAGTGTAGGTCAGTCAGGTAACCGTGGTGGGTCCTGTCTTAAAGCTGCAGAGAGGAAGGTCATGCAGCTGCACCAATCACAGGCTGAAACTCTTCACCCGTCTCCTCACCCATCTGAAGATGAAGTCATGTTCATGTGATGCAAGAGGTTCAGTCGTCATTGTCTATGAGCCAAATTATAGTTGCAGCTTCAATCAGTGTCACGTCTTTCACGAATAGAAGACTGAGGTGTTAATTGAAATATCTGTGTGTTTATGAATGAATGTGACAAACCTTTCCTTGATTTAATAAATGTAAAACACATGGGAAATCTTTGTGTAGCTCTACAAGATTACAAACAGATGTTCTGCCCCAAACCTGATGAATATTTCATCAATATTTTTCATTTTTGTGTGTTTCTAGGTGGGAGGAGGAGTACACAGCCAGAGTGGACCTGCAGGAGAAGGTGGCAGAACTGGAGGAGGTAATATTACTACAACCTACATATAGAGTGCACATAGGTGATCTTACCTTGGTTTAAGTGGTCAGTGAACAGACTAAAACAGTATTTTAATCAGCTTTTCCCACCTACATCTAGTTCCTCCCTGTCTTCTTTTCCCTTCAACACAACAAATAATGTGGAGAATGTAGCAATGATGATAATAATAATAATAAACTTTATTTGTGTAGCACCTTTCATACAAGAAATGTAGCACAAAGGGCTTTACAACAAAGAAATGATATATAGTAAGTGCTTCAAATGAAAAGAAAATACATATAATGAACATAAACATTGATCTAAATGAGATACGATAATAAATCAGTAAATCAGAAGACATTTAAAAATTCTGAGCAGTGCATAAATGTGATGCAAAATTTCAGAGCTAGTTAAAGGCTAAAGTGAAGAAATAAGTTTTGAGCTTTCTTTTAAAAATACTTGGTGAGCTGGCCTTTCTGATATCTAACAGGTTTCTAACAGGAAGCCATTGCAGAGCAGCTAAAACTCGACTGATGTGCTCTCTCCTCTTGGTTCTGAATCACAGCCGAGCTGAAGAGTTTTGAATGAGCTGAAGTCTCACAGTGTTTTTTTTCAGGAGTCCAGTAAAAAGTGGATTGCAGTAATCAAGTCAGCTTGAAATGAAAGCATGAATAAACCTTCAGCGTCGTTGACCAATCTTTAGCTATGTTACTAAGGTGGGACTTGAAGCTTAGATCTGAATCCAAGATAAAGCCGAAGACTTGTAACCTCAGATTCAAACAGATGTACAGTTGTGTGTCATCTACGTAACTATGGAAACATACATTGTGCTCTATGGTGTAGTCACCAAGTGGCAGCATGTACAGTGAGAATAATAATGGGCCAAGGCAGCTCCACCCAGCAACCCCACAGCAGATGTCGTGTTTCTCAGACACATGATCTCCAAGACTGACGTAAAACTTTCTCCCTGTGATGTTTTGAACCAGTTTAACACAGAGTCACACAGAACGACCAACTTTTCAAGACGATTGAATAAGATATTATGGTCAATCGTATCAAACACTGCGCTCAGGTCTAAGAACAAGAACTGAGACCCTATTTCCATCAGAGTTTAGTCTGAGGTCACTGATTATTTTAGTCAGAGCAGTTTCAGTGTTCTCTGTTCTCTGAGTTAATCTGCACTGAAACTATCTTTTCAAGTATCTTATTACTAATGAATGGAAGGTTTGATATCAGACTAGCTGCTCAGAACATTACTGTCCAGGTTGGGTTTTCTTTTTAGTAAAGGTTTTACAACAGCTGTTTTGAAGGCATCTAGAACGATACCAGTTTGAAGAGATATATTAATAATGTTCAGTACATGACTCAAAAAACTGTTGAACACTGGTTTAACAAAATGCTGTTGGTACAGGGTCAATACGTGAGATGGAGGAGTTACACTCAATGACAGTCCCTGAACGCTCAGATAAAGTAATACAGGTGATTTTTCCCATGCTAACATTTTTTTTACAGGGTTTGCTGAGATCATCTGTGTTAACATCAGCAGTAATACTGGCTCTGATTGAAGCAATTTTGTTATTGAAGGAAAAAAAAGGCCAGTTCTTCATATTTTGATGCAGAGAACTGCAGGGGGGTGGGGGCAGTGTTGACTAGCTGGTCAATAGTGGAGAAAAATATTCTAAAGTTTCCAGCGTTCTCTGTAATAATCTTGGAAAAGTAATTTTTTCTTGCCTGGCATTCTTCCTATATATATATTACAGTGAACTGTGAGTCTAGTTTTCCTCCATTTTCTTTCAGCTGCCCGACAGGTTCTCTTGATCTCATTAACACTGTTACTGTTTAACCATGGGGAGATTCTGTCACTCGTCCCCTTCTTAACCTTTAGTGGACCAACAGTGTTCAGAACAGATGGCAAGGTTTTCTGGAAATTGTCAACCATGTTTTTTAAAGAGCAGTCACAAGTATATGACTCAAATGATCTCATAATATCAGAAAATTTTGCTTCAGCATTGCCATGTAGAAATTGCTTTTGAATGGTAGCCACATCCTCTTTATTTAAAGAAATGACATTTGCTCTGCATACCAGCTTGAAAAGAAAATTGTTTCCAGGTTTTACATTGCTATATACAAAATATAATAAGATATATAACCATTCTTCAGCAAATGTTAAATCTCTACCCGCCTTGAGGTGAAGTCCTAAACATCTTTACCAAACTCAAAGTATTCATATTTGTATTTTGATTGTTCGTGATAGGTAAAGCAGAAAATATTGTCAGGAGACTGAGATTAATCCATGAACCTTCTGATGGTAAAACTGACAGCACAGTTACATTCATGTGCAGACAACTGTAATATTTATTATCACAAACACCAATGTTATCTGTTTGTAGGACCTGCAGGAGAGTGAGGTGTGTCAGGACGAGTTGGCTCTTCGGGTGAAGCAGCTGAAGGCCGAGCTCGTTCTCTTCAAAGGTCTCGTCAGCAACGTAAGTCCAAGAATGAAAAAGGTTTGAAACTGACAGGAAGGTTTAGAAATGGCTCCAGAATATCTTTAGTTTACTCATTAAGGATTTCATAAATTTAAACCTGAATATTTAAATATTTATGTTTTCAGTCATTTAAATGAAAGATTTCACAAGCTGAAAAAAAGCTTTTTATCTATGGTTTCCTGTTACCACAGAATAGTTTGCACCCTGACAACCTCACAAAGGTGAGGTTATTTCAGATTATTGTAATCACATTAAAGTAGAGGGATGTTGTCCCTCCAGCAGAACCTGTCAGATCTGGACAGTAAGATCCAGGAAAAGGCCATGAAAGTGGACATGGACATCTGCCGCCGCATCGACATCACCGCCCGCCTCTGTGATGTGGCCCAGCAGAGGAACTGCGAGGACATGATGAACATGTTCCAGGTTCGTCTGTGATGATGAAAAAAATCATCTTTCATTTTATAAATAAAACTGTCTCCGTTCTCACATCTCCCTCCTCCAGCAGGTGGCCACGCCCCCCTCCACTCTGAACCGCCGGGCCAGGAAACATAGTGGCCAGTCAGCAAAGGGCGGGGACGGAGATGAACTGAGCATGTCTGAGAGCGAGGGAGGCGGGGGTAAAGACGAGGAGTCGTGTAGCACATCGGCCAATCAGATTAACGAGCAGATGCAGAAGATGCTGAATCAGCTGTAAGTCATTTTCAGCCAAAGATGATCAAAATACAAACACTAAAACACTGTGTTGTTGATACATCTAAAATGTGTGCGTGTGTGTGTTGTCAAGAAGGGAGTGTGAGTTTGAGGATGACTGTGACAGTCTGGCCTGGGAGGAAACTGAAGAAACTCTCTTGCTGTGGGAAGATTTTTCTGGATACTCACTGGGAGAAACACAGGGAGAGGTACACACACTTACACACACACACACTTACACACATTCTCACAAACATAGCTAAAAGGAAAGCTGAAAGATTTAATGAAGAAGATTTAATCCTCTTATAAAGAGCAAAAACTTTTAGAGTTACATGGCTACATGGTTGGGCTGCAATTAATAATTATTGAATGAAACATGCCATCAAATAGTCTGTCTGCAATTTGCAGTGTTCCTTATTCAGTTCTATGCAGATCTATTTTCCCGCCGTCAGAGAAACCACTAGTGTTTCCCGTGAGGGGTAGTTTTACTTCGTCCCACTTGGCTGACCTGATGGTGGATGAACTGTTTTTAGTCTGTTAAAACAGTCAACAGCAGGTTGCTTTTGTTGTTGAGTTGAGTCTGATGCCGCGGACGGCTCCAGTTTATCCTAGTAACCTGTAAGCTGTTTTTAACCAGATAAGACGAAGAAGCTAATGACCAGATAAATGAGGAGCGGAGAAACGCTGCAGGGAAACAACAGATTAAAGATTCAAGTGTCTTCACTGGTTCTGGCTGATTTTTTTTAAACAACAGACTTAGCTTGACTGACATGTACGTCCCTAAATCCTTTTTTTTAATTGCTCTCCTTGTGTGTATTCAACTTAAATAATTGTATCGTTAACATTATTATTATTAGTGCCAAAAAGATAAATCGATTTTATATTGTGAATGAATTTTGATAATTTAATTAAGTCATTAATCAAAGAAAACCACCAAATATTTACTGGTTGCATCTTCTTACATCAATTTACAGCAAAATTTTGGGGTTTTGGTTGAACGAAACAACAAACAAGTGATTTAAAATGTCACTGTCGGAAACTGTGATGGACATTTTTCCACTGTTTTCTGACATTTAAAGACCAAAGTGCTAAATAATTTTTCCAATTAATAGATTATGGAAATAATCATTGGTTGCAGCTGTAACAATTATTGATATTTAAGTTTGTTTGCGTGTTATCGGGGCTGTATTAAGCCCACTCCTACACATGCTTTGGTTTATATTTTTATGTTAATGATTGACAAGTCAGTTATGTTAGTGTGAATTCAAAGTGTTTTATTATCTTTCCTTTTTTTACCCCTCACACACACTGACTGTTTCCAGCTGCAGCAACAGGAGGAGTCCATCGAGAAAGTGATTAAAGACACAGAGTCGCTGTTCAAATCCAGAGAGAAGGAATACCAGGACACCATCGATCAGATAGAGGTGAGGCACTGGATTTATTATGTTATGAGGACAAATATGTTGACAGTCACACTGATACGAGATGTATATAGTTGAAGTAGTTATAGCTTTTAGTGTATTAATAGTGATAATATCAGTGTTGATGGATTTGTGTTTTCCTTCAGTTGGAACTGGCCACAGCAAAGAGTGACATGAACCGTCACCTGCATGAGTACATGGAGATGTGTTCAATGAAGAGAGGGCTGGATGTCCAGATGGAGACCTGCAGGAGACTCATCACACAGAGCAAAGACAGGTAACACACGCACACACACACACACACACACACACACACACACACACGATGAACAACACTGCTTTGTTCTTGCTGGAAGTGTGGAAATGACCACAAACTGGAAGGACTCAAGGTTTGAATGAGGTAGATTGTGGCCAATAGTTGGTGCTGTGTTACTTTTTTATTAGGTACATCTAGCTAAAACGAATGCAGTCTAATACAACAGCCCTTCACTAGCATCTATCTTCATGAAGGTTTTAATGTTCAGTTTTTGTTAAAACTGTCTTAGAGAAGTGTTGGTTCCAGTTTCTGGTCATTTTGGCAGCTACAGTTTGTGTTTCTGATGAACTGTATGTCATTACACTGACAGGTTCTTAGTCTCCCTCTACCCCTGATATTAACAGGGCCGACTAAATATCAGATGTGGAGTCTCAGAAGCTCAGAATGAAGTCAAAGGATGGACTACAACAGTGAAATGTCATATGTATGCTGAAAGAGAGATTAGTTGCTGTGATCATGACCACGACTAAATGAACAACTTTCTCAGCTCTTTCTGCACAAAATGTCAAGTTGGACCCAAATCTATAATGTGGCTTCAGTAGTCTTTGATGTCTCTTCCCATGTCATAGTATTTCTAGTTGTGCTCCCCCTTGTGGCTGGGGTCAGGATATGTTAAAGGGAACCACACATTAACAAGGGAAACAGATTTTGACACAACACCAGCAACTACTAGGACATATCCCTTCTCTGTGACTCAGTGAGGAAACTCACCAGGGACACATGAAGAGGGAATTTCATACTTCAAAAGAAGAAGCTTCATCTTAGCTTTGAATTAACTTTAGAATGAGGCTTGTGGATTGTCTTTTACAGCTGTAAAGGATTCACTACAGGGTCATTGTGGACAGGAGGAAGGATTACAGCGACCAATAGCTCTCTTAATGTACACTCAGTTGCCAGTTTATTAGATCTACCTAACTAAATGTAATGTAGTGTAAAACAGTGAGTCTGCATGTAATCCCCCTTCATGAAGGTTATAATGTTCACTTTGTGTTGAAGCTGTTGTAGAGAGGCGATGATTCAGCTGTGTGATGATTTTGGAGGCTGCTGTTCGTGGTGCTGTTGAACTATACTGACAAGTGATTCTATTATTTTGTCCATCCAGTTTATATCAATGAGGATGGCAGGTTAATAATAGAATCACCTCTAACACAGTTCAACACATCAGCACCACAGACTGTACATCGTCCAGATGAATCATACAGTTGAAAACACGGAGGATTTATTACAGGACTGTTGGAGTTACTATTAGTTAGGTATCACTGGTTGCACATATGACACATGACTATTTATCAAAATAGACTTGAGAAAATATGAGCAAATCCTTTAGAAGCCAATTAGAAAAAGAGGACACAGGTTTCTCACCTGATTTCCAGCAGAAGGTTCTTCCAGAGTTTTGGAGCACAGTCAGAAAATCTCCTTCCACCATCTGTCTCCAGTCTGACCCTGGAGATATCAAACAACAACTAGTCAGCACGCCACAGCTACAAACATGAGTGAGCAGAGAGAGAGGGAGGCCAGTACTGTACAGTGGAGTAAAAGCTCACTCTTTCTTCCTCATGTATTATTACAGTCACATTTAGTCACAGAGCTGAGCCTCAGTTTTTCTCAAAGAAAATCCTGTGTTGATTTTTGAGAAGCTGGAAAGGATGTGGAGCAAAGGTTACCACTCCTTTTAAGACAGACTCCTCTGACCATCTGGATTAAACATTATTCTGTCCACTGCACAACTAAGATTTCTGTTTCTGTAGTTCCTATTCCAAACACGAGAAAGTACTGTATTCAATAATGGAACGTAACAATGCATCATTATAGATTTAACTGATAAGTAATTTCCAGCTACTGTCTTTGTGTGGATTAGGAAGTACAGCTACAATGTGGTAAACAATATAAAAATCTTTGACACTTCTTGTAATGCAGATGGTGAGAGTGTGGTAGGGTTTTTAAAATACCTCCTACAGGATGTTAAGATCCACACGTGAGTTTGAAAAAGCAGCAGAACAATTTCAGCACATGCCGTCAAGTGTAGCTGTTCAAATTATTATTAATATGGGCATTTTAAATCAGTTTCCAATATGGACAAAAAGTTTTTATAGTTAATTGCTGACCATGGAAACAACACAACATTCAGGCATCTGCTGAGGAAGATACTGTGATAAGATCGAAAGGTCCAGAACAGCAACGGAAAGGACCTTGTCATGAGATGATTTAACCAAGAGTTAAATGCATTTTACAAAGATCACCAGAGGTTTACCTTTCAGAAAAACTGAAGCTTAGCTCTGTGACTCGAATGGAAAGATAGGCAGCAGCAAAGGTTATAGATACATTAATCTCCCTCTTCTTCTCTCTGCTCACAGGAAGTCCACCTCTCTCAACACACTGACGCTGGACGACACAGACAGCGAGAAGGAAGAGAGGAAGAAGCCGGCTCTACCTGCCGACCCTGAGAGCAGCGATTCTTACTGCGACGCCAACACCACCATCCCTCCTCTGACCTGGAGGAAACCCTAACACACAGCTGGTACTCTGAAATAACTTCTCTTCATCTAGTGCCCTTTGTGAGCCTGAGGCCTGGTCCACACGTACACAGGTACTTCTCCGGTCTTTAAAAAAGAAAAAAAATCTTCAGTTGAGAGCATGCCAAACCAACAGGCGGCGATATAACCCTAACTATAATGCCATGTTGGACAATCAGAAGCCTGAAAAAAAAAAAGGTATCACCAGTTTCAGTATGAAAACAACACTGATGTTACAAGCCAACAACTCAGAGGTTTTGAACGTTTTCACTCTGGCTGGAGTTTGCATGTCGATGAAAGGCCAAACGCATAGAAAAAGCTACGTTTTAAAGACACCCATGTATGTGTGGACAGGGCCTGAAATTGTGGAAAATAATACAAGTTGTTGTAAAACTGTAAAACTCCACGTGTCTGCAACATGTCCAGGATGGTTTTGTTGACCTAAGGTAGAAATTCTTTTAAAATCAGCAGATGTAAAAGGTCTTTCCTTGATCTTTAAGCTTCTCTGAGACCAATTTATCTGATATTGGTAAATTTTCCTGGTCACAAACTCAGTTGGCATGACAGCAGAAGATTTAGATTAAAAAAAAAGGTGGATGTGTGTCTGTTTCAGGAGGCAGGAAACTTACACCAACGTTCCTACACAAAAGTAATTTGCTTACAAGGCTTAGAAAACAAAAGAGAGAAATATTCACTGATTCTGCTTCTGTTTTCCTGCCCATGGATAAACAGGACCTATTTTCTTTAGGTTTGCACACTGATCTTGCTCTTTAGTGCAGGAGCCAATAATTTGCACAGTTTCTGTAATAATGCCTTTAAAGTGAGAGCACAGAGAGGAGGCAGCGCACAAAGAAATAGTTTGCACATGAGAAAATGTTCATTATAAGAGTTAAGAGCTGTTATATGAACCGTTTTCATCATTTATTTCTACTTATTGTAATGAAATGTTTGTTTTTATTCTGTATTTTTTTTCTTATTTCTGCTCCTGTCATGTGTAGCAGCTTTAACATGTTGCAGGTATAGTAGAAGCTTTATCCCACATTTTCCGGGTCTGTACAGGCCAAGTAAGGTTAAAAGTTAATTTTGCAAAGAAATCTCCACTTATCGAAGCCCAGCTTGCCTTAAATAGATATGCAATACTCATGAAATATGACACCTTCTCTGATAAAAAGACAACTGGCATTAAAATTAAAATTGAGCTTAATGATAAGTAATTTTTTTTATTTGGATAAATATCCGGAGGGTGTAATCCACCTATTTTCTATTTAATGTCACAGTACAAAAATTGTAAAAAAAAATTTTATCAACAAAAATTAATTTAAAGAATATTTTAAAAGTTGATTTTTGGTAACTTTTATTAACTAATTTCTGAATCTGAACCACCAAACCCCACCCAGGACTATAACCCCAACCAGGAAACAACAACAACAATGGAGTCACGTTCTCAGTTTGTGGAAATTTGGGATTTCGATGACCTGAATGTGACTTTACGTTCTACAATTACAGAGAATTACGTATATCTTTTGAAGGTGAATTCTAATTTTTTTTTTTAAATCAAAATCCTTAAATATGACTCTTTTTTTTAGGTTAAACAATAATAAATAATTTTACTACTAATTAAATTAAATATTTCTCCACAAAAATGATTTTCCTAGTGATATAGAAAATTCTTTCATACAGCATTAAAACAGCATATAAACCATCATGTACAGAGACACGTGTCATAGAAAACATTCAATGAATAATATAATAATAGTTTAGTAGATTTAGTAGATTTATTTTGAGTTTAGCCAAAGATTTCTTACAGAGGTGAAGTCGCACTGTGGGAAAATTTCTAAAACCCTGACCACACTGTCCATATAATATATTGTATATATTAATAAACTAAAGAGATCACATTTTTTTCTATCTAACCCTTAGAATGTCCACAAATAATTTTACATGTGACAGGGAGAGGGGTTAACAGAAAGTCAATGTTACCTCAGATCTGTACCACATGCTGTTTTTGTTTGGCTTGTAAATACAGTCTATAACAAACAGTCTGACCTGTGTGGAAGACAGATCAAAACCACTAAACAAAAGTGAAGACATGTAATTTTAGTTAGCTGTTTTTTTTTATATATATATATTAGTAGTTCAGTAAACTTGAAGAATCCATGTCAAAGCTGAGCTAAACTTAGAGAAGGTGTCACATTTTTTAGTTTTGGCCATCAATAAAAGCCAAACCTCCATGTGAGGGTTTCCTATCAATTTATCGATTACCCTCAAAATCCCATACAACCCA
This sequence comes from Seriola aureovittata, assembly GCF_021018895.1. Lineage (NCBI taxonomy): Eukaryota > Metazoa > Chordata > Actinopteri > Carangiformes > Carangidae > Seriola > Seriola aureovittata. Next base: position 5,180,953 of record NC_079379.1, read on the forward strand.
GTTCATCCAATTCTGTAAGAAAAATAGTGTAAAATGTGACAGATTTGTTGGAAGGGACTTGTCTGTGATTTTGAGACATAAATTTAAGAGCTTATTTTTGTCTTCAAGAAAAGTGAAAAGCTATTTTAAGAAATCTTTGTCCTCAAATGTACAGTTTGTAAATGCTGAATACTGTATGTAATGTATATAATAAGGCTGTGAACTAATAATGCTGTAAGTGTCATGTTCTTACGATGTAAATTAAGCTCAGGCTTGTCAGATTTAACATTTTATTTATAACATGCTATTTTAGCTGTTGATTGAACTATTAGTAATGTCGTAGCAGTAGAACTGGCATTAGAATAGTTTAAAAGGGGGTTTCTTCAGTCGTTTTGGAGCAAATACTCCTCCAGAAATGATTAAAGTTGAAGTGAATTTACTTTTCTTAATTTCATGTGCGAGGACTTGTATATATAATATCTGGGAGGTGGGGGGGATTGGGTTGGGGGGTGGGGGGGCGGACGGACAGAAACACTCAAAAAACCTTAAAAAAAATCATGGTTTTAAATATGTTGGTGCCAGTTTTTGTGTCTTTGTTGACATGCTCAGTGAATGTTTTACAGTTCACCACTTCAATCATCATCACATCTCTCATTAATGAATGTCTGCTTATCCAGTAACCTGCCATGTTCACCACAGAAGACACAGATCCATTAAAGGAACACTTTCAGTTTTAGTCCTGGAGCTTTCTTTTCTGAGCTAATTCCTAATCGAATAAAGACGACAAAAAAAAATAAAAATGAAATTGCTTCTTTCCACATACTCTGCTCTTATTTTAGACTTTCTCCAGCTCAGTTCCCTGTGAAGAAAAGTAAAGGACTAAAATTTAAAAAGTCATATTGTTCCTTTTATGTCAAAGAGAATCGAAGCAACTGCAAGTGTACAATATACTTTAAAGCAAAAATAGACAAACATCGCTCACCTCATCAAACTGTACAGATGCTGCTTTAACTGAACTGTTGAGATCTATATTATCAGAATGTAAATAGCATCTGTGGAGAGAGCAGAAAACAAAGTTTGAAAGGAAGAAAAGACTTAAAGACCTCATGAAGTGATTAAACAGGAGAAGATACACAAAGTGAACAAAAGGAGCAAAATAAATCAACTGATACTCTTTAACTCTGAGACAGGTTCAGTCTGTCAGCATGTCCCTGAGCAAGGCACTAAAACCCCATTTTCTTCATAACTAATTGCATGAATGAAATACAATAAGATTGTTGAGAAATGCTGTTTCCGTGTTCTCTGTGTGGCTGGTCATATCCTCCATCACTTCACAGGTAAAATAAGTCAATGCTTGTATTTGTTTTCATGAGGTCTTTAACATGTTTTTTCTCCTGTCACTGTGCTGAGCTATATGTTTGATCAGTTTAATGAAGCTAAATGAAAAGCTGCACTGAATAAATTACATTGAAAGAGTGTGTTGTGTCAGTTTGTTGTTTACAAATTCAGTACATTTATTCAAGTTCTGTGTTAGAACATTTTAACTGTTTCCACTTGACCAACAACTTTACACTAATATTCTACTACATTTTACTGCACTACATTTGACAGCATTATAAAGGTATTATAAACTTATGTGTGACATTTTTATGACACTTTCATGCCTTACTATAATATTACATTTTTATGAAATTTTTATACCTTACAATACTATGACACTTTTATACCTTACTATACCGTGAAATTTTTATGCCTTACTATAACATTTCTATGCCTTATTATACTATGACACTTTTATACCTTACTATTGTATGACATTTTTATGACATTTTTATGCCTTTCTATACTATGACATTTTTATACCTTAGTATACTATGAAGTGTTTATGACATTTTTATGCCTTACTATTTTTATGACATTTTTATACCATACTATACCACGACATTTTTATGCCCTACTATAGTATTACATTTTTATGAACTTATTATACCTTACTATACCATGATATTTTCATGACATTATTATGCCTTACTATACTATAACATTTTTATACCTTACTATACTATGAAATGTTTGACAATTTTATGCCTTACTATACTATAACATTTTTTTGACATTTTTATGCCTTACTATATTATGACATTTTTATGACATTTTTATACCTTACTATACTATGACATTTTAATACCTTACTTTCCTATGACATTTTTATGCCTTACTATAGTATTACATTTTTATGACATATTTATACCTTACTATACTATGACATTTTTATGACATTATTATGCCTTACTATAGGATGACATTTTTATGACATTATTATACCTTACTATACTATGACATTTTTATGCCTTACTATACTGACATTTTTATGACATTTTTATGCCTTACTATATTATGACGTTTTTATGACATTGTTATGCCTTACTATACTATGACATTTTTATTCCTTACTATACTATGACATTTTTATGCCTTACTATGACATTTTTATACCTTACTATACTATGACATTTTTATGACATTTTTATACCTTACTATACTAGGACATTTTTATACCTTACTATACTAGGACATTTTTATACCTTACTATACTAGGACATTTTTATGACATTAGTATGACTTACTATACAATGATATTTTTATGCCTTACTATACAATGATATTTTTATACCTTACTATACTATGACATTTTTATGACATTATTATGCCTTTCTATACTATGACATTTTCATGACATTATTATGCCCTACTATACTATGATATTTTTATGCCTTACTATGACATTATGTCTTACTATACTATGACATTTTTTATACCTTACTATACTATGACATTTTTATGACATTTTTTTCCCTTACTATACTATGACATTTTTATGCCTTACTATACTATGACGTTTTTATACCTCACTATGCTATGATATTTTTATACCCTACTATACTGTGACATTTTTATGCCTTACTATAATATGACGTTTTTATGACATTATTATGCCTTACTATACTATGATATTTTTATGCCTTACTATACTATGACATTTTTTTCCCTTACTATACTATGACATTTTTATACCTTACTATACTATGACGTTACTAATGACATTTTCATGACATTATTATGCCCTACTATACTATGATATTTTTATGCCTTACTATGACATTATGTCTTACTATACTATGACATTTTTATGACACTTTTATACCTTACTATGACATTATGTCTTACTATACTATGGAATTTTTATGACATTATTATGCGTTACTATACTATGACATTTTTTTCCCTTACTATACTATGACATTTTTATACCTTACTATACTATGACATTTTTATGCCTTACTATACTATGACGTTTTTATACCTCACTATGCTATGATATTTTTATACCCTACTATACTATGACATTTTTATGACATTATTATGCCCTACTATACTATGACATTTTTATACCTTACTATACTGTGACATTTTTATGCCTTACTATACTATGACGTTTTTATGACATTATTATGCCTTACTATACTATGATATTTTTATGCCTTACTATACTATGACATTTTTTTCCCTTACTATACTATGACATTTTTATACCTTACTATACTATGACATTTTTATACCTTACTATACTATGACCTTTTTATACCTCACTATGCTATGATATTTTTATACCCTACTATACTATGACATTTTTATGACATTATTATGCCCTACTATACTATGAAATTTTTATACCTTACTATACTGTGACATTTTTATGCCTTACTATAATATGATGTTTTTATGACATTATTATGCCTTACTATACTATGATATTTTTATGCCTTACTATACTATGACATTTTTTTCCCTTACTATACTATGACATTTTTATACCTTACTATACTATGACATTTTTATACCTTACTATACTATGACCTTTTTATGCCTTACTATACTATGACGTTTTTATACCTCACTATGCTATGATATTTTTATACCCTACTATACTATGACATTTTTATGACATTATTATGCCCTACTATACTATGACATTTTTATACCTTACTATACTGTGACATTTTTATGCCTTACTATACTATGACGTTTTTATGACATTATTATGCCTTACTATACTATGATATTTTTATGCCTTACTATACTATGACATTTTTATGACATTATTATGCCTCACTATACTGTGACATTTTTATGCCTTACTATACTATGACGTTTTTATGACATTATTATGCCTTACTATACTGTGACATTTTTATGCCTTACTATACTATGACGTTTTTATGACATTATTATGCCTTACTATACTATGATATTTTTATACCTTACTATACTATGATATTTTTATGCCTTACTATACTATGACATTTTTATGACATTATTATGCCTTACTATACTGTGACATTTTTATGCCTTACTATACTATGACGTTTTTATGACATTATTATGCCTTACTATACTATGATATTTTTATACCTTACTATACTATGACATTTTTATACCTTACTATACTATGACCTTTTTATGCCTTACTATACTATGACGTTTTTATACCTCACTATGCTATGATATTTTTATACCCTACTATACTATGACATTTTTATGACATTATTATGCCCTACTATACTATGACATTTTTATACCTTACTATACTGTGACATTTTTATGCCTTACTATACTATGACGTTTTTATGACATTATTATGCCTTACTATACTATGACATTTTTATGCCTTACTATACTATGACATTTTTATGACATTATTTTGCCTTATTATACTATGATATTTTTATGCCTTACTATACTATGACATTTTTATGCCTTACTATGACATTTTTATCCCTTACTATACTATGACATTTTTCTGACATTTTTATACCTTACTATACTATGACATTATTATGCCCTACTATACTATGACATTTTTATGCCTTACTATACTATGACATTTTTATGACATTATTATGCCTTACTATACAATGATATTTTTATGCCTTACTATACTATGATGTTTTTATGACATTATTATGCCTTTCTATACTATGACATTTTTATGACATTTTTATACCTTACTATACTATTATATTTTTATGCCTTACTATACTATGAAATTTTTATGAAATTTTTATACCTTACTATACTATGACATTTTTATGCCTTACTGTACTATGACATTTTTATGACATTATTTTGCCTTACTATACTATGATATTTTTATGCCTTACTATACTATGACATTTTCATGCCTTACTATGACATTTTTATCCCTTACTATACTATGACATTTTTATGACATTTTTATACCTTACTATACTATGACATTTTTATGACATTATTATACCTTACTATACTATGACATTTTTATGACATTATTATACCTTACTATACTATGACATTTTTATACCTTACTATACTATGACATTTTTATACCTTACTATACTATGACATTATTATGCCCTACTATACTATGACATTTTTATGCCTTACTATACTATGACATTTTTATGACATTATTATGCCTTACTATACAATGATATTTTTATGCCTTACTATACTATTGTTGTATAGTATTGTTGTCTACTGTTTTTATGACATTATTATGCCTTTCTATACTATGACATTTTTATGACATTTTTATACCTTACTATACTATGACATTTTTATGCCTTACTATACTATGACATTTTTATACCTTACTATACTATGACATTTTTATGACATTTTTATACCTTACTATACTATGACATTTTTATGACATTTTTATACCTTACTATACTATGACATTTTTATGCCTTACTATGACATTATACCTTACTATACTATGACATTTTTATGACATTATTATACCTTACTATACTATGACATTTTTATATCTTACTATACTATGACATTATTATGCCCTACTATACTATGACATTTTTATGCCTTACTATAGTATGACATTTTTATGACATTATTATGCCTTACTATACAATGATATTTTTATGCCTTACTATACTATGATGTTTTTATGACATTATTATGCCTTTCTATACTATTATATTTTTATGCCTTACTATACTATGACATTTTTATGCCTTACTATACTATGACATTTTTATGCCTTACTATGACATTTTTATCCCTTACTATACTATGACATTTTTATGACATTTTTATACCTTACTATACTATGACATTTTTATGACATTTTTATACCTTACTATACTATGACATTATTATGCCCTACTATACTATGACATTTTTATGCCTTACTATACTATGACATTTTTATGACATTATTATGCCTTACTATACAATGATATTTTTATGCCTTACTATACTATGACATTTTTATGCCTTACTATGCTATGACGTTTTTATGACATTATTATGCCTTACTATACTATGATATTTTTATGCCTTACTATACTATGACATATTTATACCTTACTATACTATGACATTTTCATGACATTATTATGCCCTACTATACTATGATATTCTATGCCTTACTATGACATTTTTATGACATTTTTATACCTTACTATACTATGACAATTTTATGACATTTTTATACCTTACTATACTATGACATTTTTATGCCTTACTATACTATGACATTTTTATACCTTACTATACTATGACATTTTTATACCTTACTATACTATGACATTTGTATACCTTACTATACTATGACATTTTAATACCTTACTATACTATGACATTTTTATGCCTTACTATACTATGACGTTTTTATACCTCACTATACTATGATATTTTTATACCTTACTATACTATGACATTTTTATGCCTTACAATAGTATTACATTTTTATAAAATTTTTATACCTTACTATACTATGACATTTTAATACCTTACTATCCTATGACATTATTATGCATTACTATACAATGATATTTTTATGCCTTACTATACTATGACATTTTTATGTCTTACTATACTATGACATTTTTATGACATTATTATGCCTTACTATACTATGACATTTTTATCCCTTACTATACTATAACATTTTTATACCTTACTATACTATGACATTTTTATGACATTTTTATACCTTACTATACTATGACATTTTGATACCTTACTATACTGACATTTTTATGACATTATTATGCCTTACTATACTATGATATTTTTATGCCTTACTATACTATGACATTTTTATGCCTTACTATACTATGACGTTTTTATGACATTATTATGCCTTACTATACTATAATATTTTTATGCCTTACTATACAATGACATTTTTATGCCTTACTATACTATGACATTTTTATACCTTACTATACTGACATTTTTATGACATTTTTATACCTTACTATACTATGACATTTTTATGCCTTACTATACTATGACATTTTAATACCTTACTATACTATGACATTTTAATACCTTGCTATCCTATGACATCATTACGCCCTATTATACAATAATATTTTTATGCCTTACTATACTATGACATTTTTATGTCTTACTATACTATGACATTATTATGCCTTACTATACTATGACATTTTAATACCTTACTATACTATGACATTTTTATGCCTTACTATACTATGACGTTTTTATGACATTATTATGCCTTACTATACTATAATATTTTTATGCCTTACTATACTATGACATTTTTATGCCTTACTATACTATGACATTTTTATACCTTACTATACTGACATTTTTATACCTTACTATACTATGACGTTTTTATGCCTTACTATACTATGACATTTTAATACCTTACTATACTATGACATTTTAATACCTTGCTATCCTATGACATTATTACGCCTTATTATACAATAATATTTTTATGCCTTACTATACTATGACATTTTATGTCTTACTATACTATGACATTATTATGCCTTACTATACTATGACATTTTAATACCTTACTATACTATGACATTTTTATGCCTTATTATAGTATTACATTTTTATGACATTTTTATACCTTACTATACTATGACATTTTTATGACATTTTTATACCTTACTATACTATGACATTTTAATACCTTACTATCATATGGCATTATTATGCCTTACTATACAATGATATTTTTATGCCTTACTATACTATGACATTTTTACGCCTTATTATACTATGACGTTTTTATGACATTATTATGCCTTACTATACTATGATATTTTTATGCCTTACTATACTATGACATTTTTATGCCTTTCTATACTATGACATTTTCATGACATTATTATTCCCTACTATACTATGACATTTTTATACCTTACTATACTGTGACATTTTTATGCCTTACTATACTAAGACATTTTTATGACATTATTATGCCTTACTATACAATGATATTTTTATGCCTTACTATACTAAGACATTTTTATGACATTTTTATGCCTTACTATACTATGACATTTTAATACCTTACTATCCTATGACATTTTTATGCCTTACTATAGTATTACATTTTTATGACATATTTATACCTTACCACATTTTTATACCTACTGACATTTTTATGACATTATTATGCCTTTCTATACTATGATATTTTCATGACATTACTATGCCCTACTATACAATGATATTTTTATGCCTTACTATACTATGACGTTTTTATGACATTATTATAGCTTACTATACTATGATATTTTTATGCCTTACTATACTATGACATTTTTATGACATTTTTATACCTTACTATACTATGACATTTTTATGCCTTACTATACTATGACATTTTAATACCTTACTATCCTATGACATTTTTATGCCTTACTATAGTATTACATTTTTATGACATATTTATACCTTACTACATTTTTATACCTACTGACATTTTTATGACATTATTATGCCTTTCTATACTATGATATTTTCATGACATTACCATGCCCTACTATACTATGATATTTTTATAACTTACTATCCTATGACATTTTGATACCTTACTATACTGACATTTTTATGACATTATTATGCCTTACTATACTATGATATTTTTATGCCTTACTATACTATGACATTTTTATGCCTTACTATACTATGACGTTTTTATGACATTATTATGCCTGACTATACTATAACATTTTTATGCCTTACTATACTATGACATTTTTATACCTTACTATACTGACATTTTTATACCTTACTATACTATGACATTTTTATGCCTTACTATACTATGACATTTTAATACCTTACTATACTATGACATTTTAATACCTTGCTATCCTATGACATTATTACGCCTTATTATACAATAATATTTTTATGCCTTACTATACTATGACATTTTTATGTCTTACTATACTATGACATTATTATGCCTTACTATACTATGACATTTTTATGCCTTATTATAGTATTACATTTTTATGACATTTTTATACCTTACTATACTATGACATTTTTATGACATTTTTATACCTTACTATACTATGACATTTTAATACCTTACTATCCTATGGCATTATTATGCCTTACTATACAATGATATTTTTATGCCTTACTATACTATGACATTTTTACGCCTTATTATACTATGACGTTTTTATGACATTATTATGCCTTACTATACTATGATATTTTTATGCCTTACTATACTATGACATTTTTATGCCTTTCTATACTATGACATTTTTATACCTTACTATACTATGACATTTTTATGACATTTTTATACCTTACTATACTATGACATTTTAATACCTTACTATCCTATGACATTTTTATGCCTTACTATACTATGATACTTTTATACCTCACTATACTATGATATTTTTATACCTTACTATACTATGACATTTTTATGACATTTTTATACCTTACTATACTATGACATTAATATGCCTTACTATACTATGACATTTTAATACCTTAATATACTATGACATTTTTATGCCTTACTATAGTATTACATTTTTATGACATTTTTATACCTTACTATAATATGACATTTTTATGACATTTTTATACCTTACTATACTATGACATTTTAATACCTTACTATCCTATGACATTATTATGCCTTACTATACTATGACATTTTTATGCCTTAGTATACTATGACATTTTTATACCTTACTAACCTATGACATTTTTATGCCTTACTATAGTATTACATTTTTATGAACTTATTATGCCTTACTATACTATGACATTTTTATGCCTTAGTATACCATGACATGTTTATACCTTACTATACCATGACATTTTTATGACATTTTCATACCTTAGTATACCATGACATTTTTATACCTTACTTTACCATGACATTTTCATGACATTTTCATACCTTACTATCCTATGACATTTTTATGCCTTACTATAGTATTACATTTTTATGACATTTTTATACCTTACTATACTATGACATTTTTATACCTTACTATACTATGACATTTTTATAACATTTTCATGCTTTACTATACTGTGACATTTTTATGCCTTACTATACTATGACATTTTTATACCTTACTATACTATGACATTTTTATGCCTTTCTATAATATTATATTTTTATGACATTTTTATACCTTACTATACTATGACATTTTTATGACATTTTCATGCTTTACTATACTATGACATTTTTATGCCTTACTATACTATGACATTTTTATACCTTACTATACTATGACATTTTTATGCCTTACTATACTATGACATTTTTATACCTTACTATACTATGACATTTTTATGAGATTTTTATACCTTACTATACTATGACATTTTAATACATTACTATACTATGATATTTTTATGCCTTACTATAGTATTACATTTTTATGACATATTTATACCTCACTATACTATGACATTTTTATACCTTACTATACTATGACATTTTTATGACATTATTATGCCCTACTATACTATGACATTTTTATACCTTACTATACTGTGACATTTTTATGCCTTACTATACTATGACGTTTTTATGACATTATTATGCCTTACTATACTATGATATTTTTATGCCTTACTATACTATGACATTTTTATGACATTATTATGCCCTACTATACTATGACATTTTTATACCTTACTATACTGTGACATTTTTATGCCTTACTATACTATGACGTTTTTATGACATTATTATGCCTTACTATACTATGATATTTTTATGCCTTACTATACTATGACATTTTTATGACATTATTATGCCCTACTATACTATGACATTTTTATACCTTACTATACTGTGACATTTTTATGCCTTACTATGACATTTTTATCCCTTACTATACTATGACATTTTTCTGACATTTTTATACCTTACTATACTATGACATTTTTATGACATTATTATACCTTACTATACTATGACATTATTATGCCCTACTATACTATGACATTTTTATGCCTTACTATACTATGACATTTTTATGACATTATTATGCCTTACTATACAATGATATTTTTATGCCTTACTATACTATGATGTTTTTATGACATTATTATGCCTTTCTATACTATGACATTTTTATACCTTACTATACTATGACATTTTTATGCCTTACTATACTATGACATTTTTATGCCTTACTATACTATGAAATTTTTATGAAATTTTTATACCTTACTATACTATGACATTTTTATGACATTTTTATACCTTACTATACTATGACATTTTTATGCCTTACTATGACATTATGTCTTACTATACTATGGAATTTTTATGACATTATTATGCCTTACTATACTATGACATTTTTATCCCTTACTATACTATGACATTTTTATACCTTACTATACCATGACATTTTTATGACATTTTTATACCTTACTATAATGTGACATTTTTATGCCTTACTATACTATGACGTTTTTATGACATTATTATGCCTTACTATACTATGATATTTTTATGCCTTACTATACTATGACATTTTTATGCCTTACTGTACTATGACATTTTTATGACATTATTTTGCCTTACTATACTATGATATTTTTATGCCTTACTATACTATGACATTTTCATGCCTTACTATGACATTTTTATCCCTTACTATACTATGACATTTTTATGACATTTTTATACCTTACTATACTATGACATTTTTATGACATTATTATACCTTACTATACTATGACATTTTTATGACATTATTATACCTTACTATACTATGACATTTTTATACCTTACTATACTATGACATTTTTATACCTTACTATACTATGACATTATTATGCCCTACTATACTATGACATTTTTATGCCTTACTATGACATTTTTATGACATTATTATGCCTTACTATACAATGATATTTTTATGCCTTACTATACTATTGTTGTATAGTATTGTTGTCTACTGTTTTTATGACATTATTATGCCTTTCTATACTATGACATTTTTATACCTTACTATACTATGACATTTTTATGCCTTACTATACTATGACATTTTTATACCTTACTATACTATGACATTTTTATGACATTTTTATACCTTACTATACTATGACATTTTTATGACATTTTTATACCTTACTATACTATGACATTTTTATGCCTTACTATGACATTATACCTTACTATACTATGACATTTTTATGACATTATTATACCTTACTATACTATGACATTTTTATATCTTACTATACTATGACATTATTATGCCCTACTATACTATGACATTTTTATGCCTTACTATAGTATGACATTTTTATGACATTATTATGCCTTACTATACAATGACATTTTTATGACATTTTAATACCTTACTATAATGTGACATTTTTATGACATTATTATGCCTTTCTATACTATTATATTTTTATGCCTTACTATACTATGACATTTTTATGCCTTACTATACTATGACATTTTTATGCCTTACTATGACATTTTTATCCCTTACTATACTATGACATTTTTATGACATTTTTATACCTTACTATACTATGACATTTTTATGACATTTTTATACCTTACTATACTATGACATTATTATGCCCTACTATACTATGACATTTTTATGCCTTACTATACTATGACATTTTTATGACATTATTATGCCTTACTATACAATGATATTTTTATGCCTTACTATACTATGACATTTTTATGCCTTACTATGCTATGACGTTTTTATGACATTATTATGCCTTACTATACTATGATATTTTTATGCCTTACTATACTATGACATATTTATACCTTACTATACTATGACATTTTCATGACATTATTATGCCCTACTATACTATGATATTCTATGCCTTACTATGACATTTTTATGACATTTTTATACCTTACTATACTATGACAATTTTATGACATTTTTATACCTTACTATACTATGACATTTTTATGCCTTACTATACTATGACATTTTTATACCTTACTATACTATGACATTTTTATACCTTACTATACTATGACATTTGTATACCTTACTATACTATGACATTTTAATACCTTACTATACTATGACATTTTTATGCCTTACTATACTATGACGTTTTTATACCTCACTATACTATGATATTTTTATACCTTACTATACTATGACATTTTTATGCCTTACTATAGTATTACATTTTTATAAAATTTTTATACCTTACTATACTATGACATTTTAATACCTTACTATCCTATGACATTATTATGCATTACTATACAATGATATTTTTATGCCTTACTATACTATGACATTTTTATGTCTTACTATACTATGACATTTTTATGACATTATTATGCCTTACTATACTATGACATTTTTATCCCTTACTATACTATAACATTTTTATACCTTACTATACTATGACATTTTGATACCTTACTATACTATGACATTTTGATACCTTACTATACTGACATTTTTATGACATTATTATGCCTTACTATACTATGATATTTTTATGCCTTACTATACTATGACATTTTTATGCCTTACTATACTATGACGTTTTTATGACATTATTATGCCTTACTATACTATAATATTTTTATGCCTTACTATACAATGACATTTTTATGCCTTACTATACTATGACATTTTTATACCTTACTATACTGACATTTTTATGACATTTTTATACCTTACTATACTATGACATTTTTATGCCTTACTATACTATGACATTTTAATACCTTACTATACTATGACATTTTAATACCTTGCTATCCTATGACATCATTACGCCCTATTATACAATAATATTTTTATGCCTTACTATACTATGACATTTTTATGCCTTAGTATACTATGACATTATTATGCCTTACTATACTATGACATTTTAATACCTTACTATACTATGACATTTTTATGCCTTACTATACTATGACGTTTTTATGACATTATTATGCCTTACTATACTATAATATTTTTATGCCTTACTATACTATGACATTTTTATGCCCTACTATACTATGACATTTTTATACCTTACTATACTGACATTTTTATACCTTACTATACTATGACGTTTTTATGCCTTACTATACTATGACATTTTAATACCTTACTATACTATGACATTTTAATACCTTGCTATCCTATGACATTATTACGCCTTATTATACAATAATATTTTTATGCCTTACTATACTATGACATTTTATGTCTTACTATACTATGACATTATTATGCCTTACTATACTATGACATTTTAATACCTTACTATACTATGACATTTTTATGCCTTATTATAGTATTACATTTTTATGACATTTTTATACCTTACTATACTATGACATTTTTATGACATTTTTATACCTTACTATACTATGACATTTTAATACCTTACTATCATATGGCATTATTATGCCTTACTATACAATGATATTTTTATGCCTTACTATACTATGACATTTTTACGCCTTATTATACTATGACGTTTTTATGACATTATTATGCCTTACTATACTATGATATTTTTATGCCTTACTATACTATGACATTTTTATGCCTTTCTATACTATGACATTTTCATGACATTATTATTCCCTACTATACTATGACATTTTTATACCTTACTATACTGTGACATTTTTATGCCTTACTATACTAAGACATTTTTATGACATTATTATGCCTTACTATACAATGATATTTTTATGCCTTACTATACTAAGACATTTTTATGACATTTTTATGCCTTACTATACTATGACATTTTAATACCTTACTATCCTATGACATTTTTATGCCTTACTATAGTATTACATTTTTATGACATATTTATACCTTACCACATTTTTATACCTACTGACATTTTTATGACATTATTATGCCTTTCTATACTATGATATTTTCATGACATTACTATGCCCTACTATACAATGATATTTTTATGCCTTACTATACTATGACGTTTTTATGACATTATTATAGCTTACTATACTATGATATTTTTATGCCTTACTATACTATGACATTTTTATGACATTTTTATACCTTACTATACTATGACATTTTTATGCCTTACTATACTATGACATTTTAATACCTTACTATCCTATGACATTTTTATGCCTTACTATAGTATTACATTTTTATGACATATTTATACCTTACTACATTTTTATACCTACTGACATTTTTATG
Organism: Seriola aureovittata; assembly: GCF_021018895.1. Lineage (NCBI taxonomy): Eukaryota > Metazoa > Chordata > Actinopteri > Carangiformes > Carangidae > Seriola > Seriola aureovittata. Next base: position 5,196,486 of record NC_079379.1, read on the forward strand.
ACATTATTATGCCTTTCTATACTATGATATTTTCATGACATTACTATGCCCTACTATACTATGATATTTTTATAACTTACTATCCTATGACATTTTGATACCTTACTATACTGACATTTTTATGACATTATTATGCCTTACTATACTATGATATTTTTATGCCTTACTATACTATGACATTTTTATGCCTTACTATACTATGACGTTTTTATAACATTATTATGCCTGACTATACTATAATATTTTTATGCCTTACTATACAATGACATTTTTATGCCTTACTATACTATGACATTTTTATACCTTACTATACTGACATTTTTATGACATTTTTATACCTTACTATACTATGACATTTTTATGCCTTACTATACTATGACATTTTAATACCTTACTATACTATGACATTTTAATACCTTGCTATCCTATGACATTATTACGCCTTATTATACAATAATATTTTTATGCCTTACTATACTATGACATTTTTATGTCTTACTATACTATGACATTATTATGCCTTACTATACTATGACATTTTAATACCTTACTATACTATGACATTTTTATGCCTTATTATAGTATTACATTTTTATGACATTTTTATACCTTACTATACTATGACATTTTTATGACATTTTTATACCTTACTATACTATGACATTTTAATACCTTACAATCCTATGGCATTATTATGCCTTACTATACAATGATATTTTTATGCCTTACTATACTATGACATTTTTACGCCTTATTATACTATGACGTTTTTATGACATTATTATGCCTTACTATACTATGATATTTTTATGCCTTACTATACTATGACATTTTTATGCCTTTCTATACTATGACATTTTTATACCTTACTATACTATGACATTTTTATGACATTTTTATACCTTACTATACTATGACATTTTAATACCTTACTATCCTATGACATTTTTATGCCTTACTATACTATGATACTTTTATACCTCACTATACTATGATATTTTTATACCTTACTATACTATGACATTTTTATGACATTTTTATACCTTACTATACTATGACATTAATATGCCTTACTATACTATGACATTTTAATACCTTAATATACTATGACATTTTTATGCCTTACTATAGTATTACATTTTTATGACATTTTTATACCTTACTATAATATGACATTTTTATGACATTTTTATACCTTACTATACTATGACATTTTAATACATTACTATCCTATGACATTATTATGCCTTACTATACTATCACATTTTTATGCCTTAGTATACTATGACATTTTTATACCTTACTATCCTATGACATTTTTATGCCTTACTATACTATGATACTTTTATACCTCACTATACTATGATATTTTTATACCTTACTATACTATGACATTTTTATGACATTTTTATACCTTACTATACTATGACATTAATATGCCTTACTATACTATGACATTTTAATACCTTAATATACTATGACATTTTTATGCCTTACTATAGTATTACATTTTTATGACATTTTTATACCTTACTATAATATGACATTTTTATGACATTTTTATACCTTACTATACTATGACATTTTAATACATTACTATCCTATGACATTATTATGCCTTACTATACTATCACATTTTTATGCCTTAGTATACTATGACATTTTTATACCTTACTATCCTATGACATTTTTATGCCTTACTATAGTATTACATTTTTATGAACTTATTATGCCTTACTATACTATGACATTTTTATGCCTTAGTATACCATGACATGTTTATACCTTACTATACCATGACATTTTTATGACATTTTCATACCTTAGTATACCATGACATTTTTATACCTTACTTTACCATGACATTTTCATGACATTTTCATACCTTACTATCCTATGACATTTTTATGCCTTACTATAGTATTACATTTTTATGACATTTTTATACCTTACTATACTATGACATTTTTATACCTTACTATACTATGACATTTTTATAACATTTTCATGCTTTACTATACTGTGACATTTTTATGCCTTACTATACTATGACATTTTTATACCTTACTATACTATGACATTTTTATGCCTTTCTATAATATTACATTTTTATGACATTTTTATACCTTACTATACTATGACATTTTTATGACATTTTCATGCTTTACTATACTATGACATTTTTATGCCTTACTATACTATGACATTTTTATACCTTACTATACTATGACATTTTTATGCCTTACTATACTATGACATTTTTATACCTTACTATACTATGACATTTTTATGAGATTTTTATACCTTACTATACTATGACATTTTAATACATTACTATACTATGATATTTTTATGCCTTACTATAGTATTACATTTTTATGACATATTTATACCTCACTATACTATGACATTTTTATACCTTACTATACTATGACATTTTTATAACATTTTCATACCTTACTATACTATGACATTTTTATGCCTTACTATAGTATTACATTTTTATACCATACTATACTATGACATTTTTATGACATTTTCATGCTTTACTATGACATTTTCATGCTTTACTATGACATTAATACTATGACATTTTTATGCCTTTCTATAGTATGACATTTTTATACCTTACTATACTATGACATGCTTATGCCTTACTATACTATGACATTTCAATACCTTACTATACTATGACACTTTTATGACATTTTCATGCTTTACTATACTATGACATGTTTATGCCTTACTACACTATGACATTTTTATGACATTATTATGCCTTACTATACTATGACATTTTTATGACATTATCATGCCTCACTATGACATTTTTATGCTTTACTATACTGTGACATTTTTATGACATTATTATGCCCTTCTATAATATGACATTTTTATGCCTTACTATACTATGACATTTTTATGCCTTACTATAGTATTACATTTTTATGACATTTTTATACCTTACTATACTATGACATTTTTATGACATTTTTATACCTTACTATACTATGACATTTTTATGCCTTACTATAGTATGACATTTTTATGACATTATGCCTTACTATACTATGATATTTTTATGACATTATCATCATAAATCAAATGTCATAGTAAGCTATGACATTTTTATGTCTTACTATACTATGAAATTTTTATGACATTTTTATGCCTTACTATAATATGACATTTTTATACCTTTCTATACTATGACATTTTTATGACATTTTTATGCCTTAGTATACTATGAAATTTTTATGCCTTACTATACTATGACATTTTTATGACATTTTTATTCCTTAGTATACTATGAAATTTTTATGCCTTACTATACTATGACATTTTTATGACATTTTTATACCTTACTATACTATGACATTTCTATGACATTATCATGCCTTACTATGACATTTTTATGCCTTACTATACTATGACATTTTTATGCCTTACTATAGTATGATATTTTTATGCCTTACTATAGTATTACATTTTTATGACATATTTATACCTTACTATACTATGACATGCTTATGCCTTACTATACTATGACATTTCAATACCTTACTATACTATGACACATTTATGACATTTTCATGCTTTACTATACTATGACATGTTTATGCCTTACTACACTATGACATTTATATGACATTATTATGCCTTACTATACTATGATATTTTTATGCCTTACTATACTATGACATTTTTATGACATTTTTATACCTTTCTATACTATGACATTTTTATGACATTTTTATGCCTTAGTATACTATGAAATTTTTATGCCTTACTATACTATGACATTTTTATACCTTACTATACTATGACATTTCTATGACATTATCATGCCTTACTATGACATTTTTATGACATTATGCCTTACTATACTATGATATTTTTATGATATTATCATCATAAATCAAATGTCATAGTAAGCTATGACATTTTTATGTCTTACTATACTATGAAATTTTTATGACATTTTTATACCTTTCTATACTATGACATTTTTATGACATTTTTATGCCTTAGTATACTATGAAATTTTTATGCCCTTCTATAGTATGACATTTTTATGCCTTACTATACTATGACATTTTTATGCCTTACTATAGTATGACATTTTTATGACATTATGCCTTACTATACTATGATATTTTTATGATATTATCATCATAAATCAAATGTCATAGTAAGCTATGACATTTTTATGTCTTACTATACTATGAAATTTTTATGACATTTTTATACCTTTCTATACTATGACATTTTTATGACATTTTTATGCCTTACTATACTATGACATTTTTATGCCTTACTATAGTATGATATTTTTATGCCTTTCTACACTATGACATTTTTATGCCTTACTATAGTATGACATTTTTATGCCTTTCTACACTATGACATTTTTATGACATTTTTATGCCTTAGTATACTATGACATTTTCATGACATTATTATGCCCTACTATACTATGACATTTTGATACCTTACTATACTGACATTTTTATGCCTTACTATACTATGACATTTTTTTGACATTATTATGCCTTACTATACTATGAAATTTTTATGCCTTAGTATATACTGACATTTTTACTGGTAAGGGAGTATTTGTAATTTACTGAAGTAAATGATCTGAATACCTTTTCCACCACTGATCACGGCTTACAGTACATGTAATTCATATCACAATGTTTATGTAATACATTTTATGGACAATTAATTGAGAAACTGGGGGACATGGGAACATCTGTTTATGATTATGAAAAAATTATATTGTATTGTATGTTGTTTCTTCTATTTAGCATCTTCATATTCCCTCAATTGTCACTTTATTGGGTACACATAGCTAAAACTGGTGGAATCTAATACAACAGTTGTGCAATAAACCCTCCATTCATGAAGGTTGAGGCGATTGTATTGCTCTATAATGAGGCATTTTCATTTATATTAATTAGGGCAAACTCAATAATTCAACAATCAAGAAAACCTGGGCATTGAAACCTTGGTGAAGTCAGGATTTATCACAGGACTGTTTTATTGGAGTGCATTAGTTTTAGCAGGTGTACCTAATAAACTGGCGACTGAATGAATATAATGTTTGTCATATTATGCCTCTAATTATAATGGAGTCCAGTAAAACACCAGTACTGCCCCAGAAGCTACACAGAGAGAAAGTTATAAAAGAAAAATGTTTTTTTAGTGACACTGTATAGGACCTACAGTGTCACTAAAAATATATTTTCACCTATACTATAGGTGTTTTACTGCAACACATCACACAGGTGTTTTCCTGTTTGCTCAGTGTACAGCCCACTATACTGTAATTATACAGCACATGGTAAAACTGCACTTACCTGTATCAGACGTCTGTATGATACTTCTCGCAGGATTCAAACTGCATGTGCAGTTTTCTTACGAAATACCAGCTAAGTCGTAAATGCAGCGCCGAAAAAATCCAGCTGATATAATGATTAACTTTATAGTCAAAAAAAATGTCAATTATTGAGTTCTTTTCAAGCCCTACAGGTGACAAAATGAAAAGAAACAACGAAGGTACACAAACACCGACACGTTTGAATCAAAGCGAACACGCAGAACACGGAAGTTAATTAACACACCTGCGTCTGGGCCAATGAGGGGGTGCGTTTGATTTTAATCTCACTGTAGTCCGTTCAGTATGCATCTAACGGCGGTGGCTCAGGAGGTAGAGTGGGTCGTCCAATCTGCATTTGGAAGTGTCCGTTTGCTAGATACTGAACGTATGATCAGTGTGTGAATGTGTGTGTATGGTAGAAAAAAAACCGTTTTAATGTATATGTCAAAGGGTGAATGTGGCCTCCATTGTAAAGCACTTTGAGTGGTGGCAAAGGTGCTATATAAGTACAGTCCATTTACCATTTACTCCTCTATGTGTCTGAGAGGTTCTGAGCTGCAGATTCGGCTGTGTGGACAGGATTTCCTGAATTTCACCTATTGACGGACTATTTTTAATTATTTCCGTTAAAGGTATTACAGCCTCTGACTGGAACACTCAACACAGTGTGTGTGTGTGTGTGTGTGTGTGTGTGTGTGTGTGTGTGTGTGTGAGTATGACGCAGAAATTTTAGTCTGGACAGCTGTTTCAATTGTAATTTGTAATTTTTTGTTTGAAAGAGAAAGTGAATCAAGATCAGGCACAGAGAAGAAGACTCGAGTCATCCTCCTTCATTTATATTCAACTGGAGTATCTCTCTCTGTGTGTCTCTCTAGCTCTCTCTCTCTCTCTGTCTCGCCCTCCCTCTCTCTCTCCCTCTCTCTCCCTTTATATCTCTCTCACCCTCCCTCCCTCTCTCTCGGACTCAGATTATCTCCATCATCCTGCCGCTGAGATGTGAGTACTTTATTCATTTAAAATTATTTACAAACCTCTAAAATCGTTAACTATCTGTTTACTATCCTAAATGCAAGTTAAGTCAATCGGCTCCAAACAGCAGCTTGTTTGTGATCTTAAAGAAACATCCAGGTCATTGTAGTGTCACTGTGTTTAAACTATACCATATTTCCTATTCATTCATATTTCCTGCATTTTGATCATTTGTTTTATTACTTTAATTTTGCAAAAACTAAACTTGCAACTGCTCTGGAAATGTCTGGGCTGCTGCTGTTAGCCTGCAGAAATATTACCATGACTCACCGGCTGAATCACCTACACAACTATCCATCAATTCTGTGATTGACCAAAGTGCTTCTTTTACACCAGCTACTTTTTCCATCAGACAAACACACACTTTATTGAGCTTGCAGCATCGGAAATAACTCCAGCGAGTCTTTTACAATTAAACACATACGATCATAAGATCCAAACAAAAAGATATTTCATTTGATTTATTTCTCCTCGTGGGGGGAGGGGTGGGGTATTATTGCGTGCATGTTTATCTCCATCAGTCAAATCCAGCCCTCTCTGTTGGAACCTCTGCTGCTGCACTAATCTCTCTCCATTTTACCTCTGGAAAACAAGCCAGTGTGTTTCACAGCACAGGGAATAAAACTGAATGTTTCCTTTACCTGCCCTGTTGTAGCCTGTGTGTGTGTAGGTGAAGTAAAATGTTTGTGATGTTGTTGGATTGTGTGATTGTATTCTTCGGAACTGCTGAGCTCTCACAGTTTCTCTCTCTGATACTTTGATTATATGGATGGAGGCCAAAGTTAGATGAGTCATGTTTCTATTATTGAATTAGAGTTTGGCTTTTATAATTCATACTGTACGGACTGTTTCTATTTCATTAAGTCGCTGCCAAATGACAAAGTACTCATTTTACTGATGTAAAAGTAGCAATACTGCAGTGTACAAGCAAAGTAAATGTAGCAATACTACACTACTACTACACTAATACTAATACTAATAATAATACTACAATGTGAAGAGTCCAACATTTAATATTTTACTTGAGTAAAAGTAGATAAGTATTCAAATATACTAGCAGCACCGTGGTGTAGAAATACTGTTTTACAACTAATGCAAAAGTCAAAGTAGCCGTACTGCAAGAGTAAAGTGCATGAATATTAGTATCAAAATATACTTAGACATACTCAGACACTTTGACATTTGAATTAAATAACAATAGCAGCATTAGAGTGTAGAAATACTCTATTACAAGTAAAGTAAAATACACAATATTACAATGTGAAAATATGCATTACAAGTTAAGTAAAACTAGCAATACTACAGTGTGAAAATACTCTAAGAAAAGTAAAAGTCCTAATGATGGGATTTTTGTTGTTTTCTGGTTTTTGAAGATGATAAATGTGTAAAGTTTCTCTGCAGATTTAAAGCCAGACTTTTGAAGCTTTATGTGGCCTGGTATGACCAGTAGCTTATGTTTAGCTAATGTTAGTGAACTTTGAATTTGACTTCTACTTCTAATTCTAATTAACTCTAATTTCATGATTCTGCTTGTGTTACTGTTACACCATATTTTACCTTCATCCTGTAATTGATGAAGTTCAAGAAAAGACTGAATGTACATGTTGAACTCTTCATTTTTTAAAAAAGTTTTCATTACATCTGACAAGCCATCACTTCATCTCCCTCGCTCTTTCTTTAACAACACGTACCCTTGTCCTGCAGGTCGACTCCAGATGCAGGTACTCCAGGAGCTCCCGGGGCCGATGGCGAGGGGGGCCCTGCGGCTCCAGCCCCGAATCTGACAAGCAACAGACGACTGCAGCAGACGCAGGCGCAGGTGGACGAGGTGAGGAAAACACGTGACTTAATTATGATGTAGAGACAAAGAGTCACACTTTTATGGGGTTCAAGTTCACAAGAAACTGGGTCAATGGAAACAAAATGATAGATCTTTTTTCTCTTTTAAAAATAAAATTCCAAACAAAAAGGCACATAACAAGTGTCCGGCAAATGAGTAACACAAAAGTGAACAAATTTACATAGATACACATATTATCCCTTTACTATAAAGAATAATCAGACCATAATTAAATGGTAAAAGGAAAAAGGAAACTCAAAAATGAAAATGGATACTAAAATGACAAATAAATGAAGATAAGGTGAAAAGTTGTTGATTAACAGAAGGGATATTTAGCATTTCAGCAACATAAGAAAAGCAGACCAGATAGTTGGGTAGGAACAGGGCACAGACAAGTAGAAAAACATATATACACATGACAGATAAATCATATTAAGAAAGCAATATAGAGTATAGAAAACTACATTGTGAAATGGCAATTTGAAAATGTGAAATGAAATTGTTAAACATGAGAGAAAATGGAAAAGCTTAAATGGAAAATGTGAATAAATTTAAAAGGTTGTTTTTTAAAATGTTATTTCTGGGTGAAAGTATCCACCACATAAAGGAACTCAGACTGTAGTTTTTTTTTTTTTTCTCATGATACCAAACATCATCTGTCGAGTTTAGCTTCCACTGTAGCTAACTTTTATGTGTAGACTGTATTGGTTCACTTGAAAGCAAGATATGATATGATGCAGCAATGCAAAGTAAAAGGGTTCAAAGTTCCAGAAGTCAATAATTCAAAGAGGAATAAAAAGAGGAAAGAGAGTTGGTGTCCCGCGATGAAATGTTGGGCTCTGGAAGAACAGACCTTCCACCTGTTTTGTGTTGTGTTGTAAATGTGACATGTACTTTAACCAAGTAGAAAGCTTTAACATCATGGGTTGTTGACCGGCGTGTTTGTCCCTCAGGTGGTGGACATCATGCGTGTGAACGTGGACAAAGTCCTGGAGAGGGACCAGAAGCTGTCGGAGCTGGACGACCGGGCCGACGCCCTGCAGGCTGGAGCCTCGCAGTTTGAGAGCAGCGCTGCCAAACTCAAGAACAAGTACTGGTGGAAAAACTGCAAGGTGGGCACGTTTCCGTGTGTTTCACTGTGTGTCAGGTTTGTTTCCCATCATGCATCAGTCCCACTCAGGTAGTAGAACTGAAAAAAGACTTCCCCACAGCAGCAGCATCCATCCATCAGTGTGACTTCTGTACCCACAGCCTACCTGCTTATCTCGACAAATCTCAATGTACACTCTCTGAGCACTTTATTAGGAACACCTGTGCGCATATTCATGCAGTTATCCAATCAGCCAATCATGTGGCAGCAGGTACAGGTCAGGAGCTTCAATTAATGTTCACATCAAACGTCACACACAATAGTCTGTAGAGTTTTTACTCAGAATGGAGCAACAACAAAAAACATCCAGTGAGCAGCAGCTCATGTTGATGAGAGAGGTCAGAGGAGAATGGACAGACACACAGATCACCACTCTTTACAGCTGTGGTGAGCAGGAAAGCTTCAGGGTGAACAACACGTCCAACCTACAACAGCAGAAGATCACGTTAGGTTCCACTTCCTGTCACCAAGAACAGAAACCTGAGGCTGCAGAGGACACAGACTCAACGAGACTGGATAGTTGTAGACTGGAACGTTCCTGGTCTGATGGATCTGGATTTGTGGTGACCATGTTCATCCCCTTATGGCCACAGTTCACCATCTTCTAATGGCTACCTCCAGCAGGATAATGCTCCATGTCACAAACTGGTTTCATGAACATGACAGAGTTCAGTGACCCCCACCCCATTCTCCATATCTGAATCCAATAGAAACCCTTTGGGATGTGGTAGAACGGGAGATGTGCAGCTGACAAATCAGCAGAAATGATGTGATACAGTCATGTCAACATGGAGCAGAGTCTCAGAGGAAAGTTTCCAACATGTTGTGGATGCAGAACTAAAGAGCACAAAGTGAAGAGGTCTGAGTATGTTATGCAGCACAGTCCTGGATTTTCCCTCCAGGCGCCATCTTTATCCCTCCTTCACCACATCACGCTGCCCTCCCCTTCATTCATCCGTTCACCCATCCATCCCTTCATCCATCCATTCATCCGGCATCAGCTGCCAATCCATTTTTATCTCTGCATCAGCTCATCAGACTCCGCCTCTCATGGACAGACAGAGCAGGTTCATGTCGTCCAATCAGGAGCTGCCGTTCAGAAAGCTGGGGGAGGATTACATTAGAGGAGAGTTTGATTGACAGCAACCAGGAAGTCAGAGGAAAATCCCAATCTGGATTACAGAGTCAGTCGGGGATTAGAGAGCCAGCTGTGATTTGTGATGTAACTCCGCCTACCCCCCCCCCCGACAAACACAAAGACACAGATCCCTCACTGACATGACGCATTCACAGGCCTCTGATATTAACTCTAACATCACCAAGGACGGGATCTTTGTTCAGCAACCTCACACAATTATTATACAACAATTATTATTGGTCTTTTCATGGGATTTGTTGATAATGTGAAAAACACAGTTACACCATTTTAATCCTTACAGCTGATTCTGATGTTTTTAGTTCTATGACACTGAACATGAATCTAAACCTAAGTCTAACTTTAACCTAAAACCAAGTCTAAGTCCTCTTACATATCTTAAAAGAAGTGGTGACCAGCCAGAACACACACACACACACACACACACACACACACACACACACACACACAGACACACACAAACTTTCATTCATTTTCACATTTTGTTCATAAAACATGATATTTTCACACCAACAAGCTCAGAACCAATCCACGAACATCTGGTTTCTCTTCCTTCTCTCTCTATATCTGAAAACACAAACACATCAAGCCAGAGCCTCTCTCTCTCTCTCTCTCTCTATCCCCTTGTTCCTGTTAATCTCCCTCGCCCTACCCCCATCAGAGGTGATGTGATTTTCTCTCATGTCATCATGTGGATTTATTTAGGACCACACACACATACACACACGCACATACGCGCGCTCACACACATGCACGTGCACACGCTCGCACGCACGCACACACACACACACACACACACACACACACACACACACACACACACACACAGAAATCTGTATATTTCAGTAAAGGGAATGAAAAAAACAAATTGCAACACAATTAAAAAGAGTGATCTGGTAAAACAATAACAACAACACAGAAACGTGTTGTAACACTTTAGTTTGTGGCTTACTGGTAATATCCTGGAAAGATGCTTGTTTGGATGTCAGGTGACGAAAACACAAATAGGAGGATTATTATTATTTTGTTGTTGTTTTTATTTATAGTTCATTCGTCTGAGTGTAATTTTTGTTCTAATGTTGTGGTGTTTGTTGTTCCTCCAGATGATGATCATGATGGCCATTATAGGTGTTATATGTGTTGGAGTCGTCTTCTGTAAGTGTCACAACTCTGAAATCCAACATCACACACAACACACACTTTATCATCTTTCAGACTTCACTCTCATGTTTAAATATTTCTCCTCTTGCTATAAAATGCTTATTATTTGGTCTGTCACTGGAAATAGAGGCTGTGGAGGTTTTTTTGTTTTTGTAGTTTCTCTTTTTTTTTCTTTTTCTTTTTTGTGAATCGAAGGTTTATCCTTTTAAATGCATATTGGTTGTTTTGTTTGATGAAACCATACGTTTGTTTTGCTTTTCCTTTTTGTTTACATTTTACTTTAAGTCCCACTGTTTAGCATTTATTAGCAGTTTATAAACCTCTGATTGAATGTATTTGTTAACAACTATAACAATAACTGGAGGTTGCTGCATAAATAGATCATGAATGATGACATTATTATATTACATGGAAACACCTATAAACACTGGTGTTGTCATAGGATAAGATGTCATTAATAAAAATAATTGCATTATAATGAATTATAAACCTTTTAGTGAAAGTTTATATGCTGCTTATAAATGGTAAGTGTGGAGGGATTTAAATCAAAGTGTTACCACCACCGTCAGATCCACGGCTAAAAAACAAAAGTCAGGACGTCCTTGATATTTACTGTCGACATTCACAGTTGAATAATGATGTTTCAGTGAATTTCCTCTAACGCCACCTTCAGGCCAAATAAGGAAACTTTAAACACCAGAGATCTCATAATGTAATTGGCAGCTCAGCACATTTATATTCAACAGCTGCTAGTGAGGATTTAGGTTTTTCAGCCATGTTAAAGACTTTAGGCAGGAACTGTTTGGTTTATAAGAATCTTTATCACAATATGTTGTAAAAAATATTGTAACTGTGTGGTTTCATGCAGAAGATGACTCCTGAACTCTTTCTAAATGTGCCTCTCCCCCTCAGTGTATTTCTTCTACTGAGCTGGTCTTCAGGGATGGACACACAGGTCACTGGACGAGTCTGCACCGACACCACCAAGCCAAATCCAAACTCTTCTCAGCGCTCCTCCTGCTCTTCATCCTCCTCTTCCTCACCGATGCCTTCCTCACAAAACCTTCATGCATGGTCTGTAATGTGCTCCGGTGCCTCCTATGTCTCTCCAGGCAGGTTTCACTGAGCTGAACAGCAGGTGGATGTAATAATATTTCTGTGTTCGTTTTACCTCACTGGGAGCAGCAGACGGGGGGAGTTTACTTCAGGAAAGTTTAGATTGTGACTTCGTCTCTTTCTGCCACTTGCAGTATTGTCCTTAGTAACAGACGTCGCCCCCTTTGCAGAGAAAATAAAAAAATCTAAACTTTTATTTTCAGTAAAATCTGTTTCTGCTGCACATGTAAAATCCACTCACCCAGGTTTGTTCATCAAATACGATGTTTGGCGTAAAACTGGAAGCAGCTCATATAATCTAACACGTAAAAATCTTTCTGTTTAGTGTCAGTTCATCTTTAGTCAGAGTCGACCCAAGGCATAAGTGAACTGGGTGCCTGCTTAGGGCCCCTTTGACCACTAGAGGGCCCCCAAGAGTGCTAGAAATGTCCCACAGGAGAGCTTGAAATGCTTTATTGTTTTTTTTCTGCTTTTTTTGTGATAAATATAAGATATATATATATATTTTAAAACGCAATACTATGTTAACAGGCTAGCTAGCTAATATTACTGGTTTAATTCCTGCTGTCTCTGTCAGAGCAACACAGCTACGACTAATACAACTGATGAACTGATGTGCCAATGATCAAATATTGGCAATAGTTAATAGTATTGGTGGCGCTGCGGCGGCGGTGGTGGGGGGGGGGGGCTGCCAATATCAAATTCTGTTCAGGGCCCCATAATAGCTTGGGCCGGCCCTGTAAAAAAGAATTTAGGAGATAATCTGTAATCTGTGTTTGACACAAGCCACAAAACTATGGAGAAATCAGCAGCTCAACACAAACGTCTAAAGGAAAGTTGTTAATTATTTTAAGCAACAAACGTCTTTCTTTTTTTTTGCTGTTTGGCTTTTAAAACAAGAGTGTTGCTGGTGAGGAGACAACAGTCCCGGGCCCAGAAATCTCAAAAGCCTCATTTGTAATTGCCACATATTTTATTTTGTGCCACTATCGGGAGAGGCAAACCAGGCAAATGCTTGCCGCCCACAAGGGGAGAAGGGGCCCCCGAAGGCCCCGATATTGGCAAGTTTTGCAGTGACAACTATAAATCCCCTTAAACCTTCCATAAAGACACTATACAGTGCACTGCTGCTGGCCCAACTCCAGTGTCAGTGTCAGTGGGGTCCCTGACACTGTGTGCTGTAGCCTACCTATTGCCTGCATGTGGGGCGTTCAGGGAACATCTGCAAATTGTAGCATCTATCGACAGTCTCCACATGAGGTGTTTAGAGGACATCTGTAAATTAAGAGACAAGGATCACCACTGGCTATGCAGTAGCAAAATTCTCACTTTTGTTGACTCACAACGACTGTAGGAAACTTCTCATTAGAAATTTATGTTGTAGAAATACTGATATACACAATGTGTGTGGAGCCATGGAGGATCGTGCAGCCCCTAGACACCTTTAATGAATGTGAAGATCTGAATGATCTGACAATTTCCAAAAATGATCAGCGTTAAGAAAGCTACTGTAATTAAAGTTAGTAAGATAGTGTGTCTTAAGGTGATGGTTGCAATAATCAGACTTTAATATTAATCCACTTCTAAAACCTGGGTTAATGGATTTTGGTTGTCTCCCTCTCCGGCCTCTTGTCTGGCCGAGTCGTACTCGTACAGTATTTAACAGGAAAGCTGCCCCCTGCCCGTCAGTATTGGAACTGCTACTGATGAGTTCAAAGACGACTTCCTGTTGAAACACCACAGGAACTGTCTCCATGTCTTTTCTCTGTTTGTCTGTCCAGCCTCCTCTTTACTCACTGTGACGTTTATGATGCTGCATCAGTCCTGTTTTCACTTCTATCGTCTCGTGAACCAAACCCCACTCGTGTTCTCTGTGGTTTGAATGTGAAACTTGTTTCTTTGTTCTGAACTTTGCTTGAATGTGATTCATCTGTATACAGGGTTGAGTGAAAACCCTCCGAGTGCTGGGGAGTGTGGGTTATTTGCCACGAGACTGTAGATATTATTATGAAGAGAGAGATTTAAAACTGAAGCTGAGTGTTGTACCCACTGTATTTAGTGGGAATCGGGATCAGTGCTACTTCAGTCCTGCTGGATGTTATTAGACATGTGAAAGTGAGAGGCACTGATACTCTGATTATGGCCTGGGATTCCTAGGATCAAATAAATTAATGTTTGCAACAGATGTGTGAAGTTTTTGTTTGTTTTTGATCAGAAAAACCCCACAAATGTTCCTATACACGTGTTTAAAAACATGTTAATGTTTACTGACATGTTATAAGATGGAGTCAGATTTACAGTTTAAAAGCTGGGAGAGAATAAAATATTAGAGGTTTGGTTAAGATCATTTTATGTTAGTTTCTCCATCTCAAAACTTAAGGTATTGGGAGTATATACACCAGTGTTCGCTTTATTTTTGGTCTCTACCAGCTCCTGGGGGAAATATCTGAGTCTTTAGCTGCTGAATGCTCCATTATTTTCACCAGCTGCTCTCTGACTGTGTCTGTCTGCTGCTCCTGCAGGAAGTGGACAGTGGCTTTTTACAGTGATTTCTCAAAACAGCCGCCTGCTGTGACCAAAAATGACAGTAGGGCTTTCAGACAGAACGCGACAACCGCAGCACGCTTAATCGACCATTCAAAGCACTTTACACTAACAAGCCACATTCAACCATTCACTCACATCATACAGTGACTTTTCTTCTCTTTTTATAAAACCAAAACAGACACAGAGATAAATTGGGGACGTTTTGGGGTTCAGGATCTTGCCCTACATGTGGACTGGAGGAGCCGGGGATTGACCACTGACCTTCAGATTAGTGGACGACTCGCTCTACCTTCTGAGCCTCAGCTGCACAGGGTACCTCCAAGGTGTTTTGGTCAAACTCAAGATTTTAGTTTCGATTGAACAATTCAGTCGTAATTAATAAATAAATTACACGTGAAATTTATAGGGTTTAAGTAACCGATTAGACAAACTCCGCTTTCACAAAACCACTGTTTTATGGAGGTTTGGGTCGTCCAACATGTTTCACTTCTACTGACAAGCCTGGCTTTATCTGAAAATAAAACTGCATCAACCTGTACTTTTTCTTCCAATGTGTATTTGACCACAGCCCACCTACCCCCAACTAAGCAGACCAACAAATTCTTTATTACATTTTTTTTTTATTTAGGTCCCAAAAAAAACCATCATAATAACATTATATCAATAATATTAATACAGAAATTGAAAAAAGGAGGAAAAAAAAAAAATAAAATAGCTTTTCTGTCCACAGCCTCAAACGTGGGTGTCGGGAAGGGATTGGATCCTCCAGAAAAACTCTGTAAAGTCTGTTTGGGGAGGGGGGGCGGGGGAGGGGGCGGGGAGAAAGAGAAGTGAACTGGGTGTGGTTTCAAGCTTGGGCGCGCTGTCCGTCATTCTGCTGTGCACCAATCAGGAATGTCGAGGTGAGGCAGGGGGTGGTTTTCGAGGTAAAGAGCCGAGTTTCAGTCTACTGCTGCGACATCTGAGGAACAAACAGAGAAGAAGTTAACGTCTTGTTGCTTTTAAACTTTTCTGAACAATCCAGCAAAGAAGAAACAAAGCTGTTAAAGCTCCATCTGAAACTGAACTGTGTCCGTTTTTCATCATTTTTGAACCACTTAAACTTCATATACAAGAAATAGAAATTCAGGGAAACTTAGTGACGAGGAAAGTTGATTAATGATGACTCAGACTTGAAGCTTGACCTGTAAGTCGTCTGTTTATTTACTATTCAACTGTATAAATAAACTTTTACTACACCTGTTAATATCCTGCATGCTGCGCTGTGTGTGTGTGTGTGTGTGTGTGTGTGCGTGTGTGTGCGTGTGTGCGTTACCTGTTGTGGCTGTGCCTGTGTCTGTGTCTCGGGCCCTCGGCTCGCCAGCCGGCTCAGGATATTCCTCTCGGACATCTGGAGTCGCACGGCAACCGGCGGTATCCGGGCGATGGTTGCTGGGAGGCGGGTGACATCTGCCTTCATGTCACTCAGCAGCTCCTCCAGCTGCTTCAGCACTAACATGGAGAGAGAGAGAGGGCAATAAGGAACTATAGTCTCTCACTCACTGTAGAGTGTTTGCACAGTTCAGAGCAGATTTATGATGCTTTATATTAAATTCAGGATTATTTTATTTTCCAGAAGAGTTTTATTTCCTTCCTTTAATTAATAATTTCTCTCTGCTGCAGGTTTTCACATTCAGATCTCAGAAGCTGTTGTGATAAAACATAACTTTTGCTATTTTCTTCTTTACAAAACATTTAGCAAGACATAAAAACTAAAAAGGAGAAACATTAGTATTTAATTAATGATTAAAAAGTTGTAATAAACGAACAGGAGCTTGGAAATAAAAGTCATAAAGTAGAAAATGATCAATTCATCACAAGATTTAAATGATCATGGACACTAAATGACGACAAGGAGCCTTCGCCATCTTTACCTTTGTGCAGGACGGCGTTGGCTGGTTTGTTCCCGGACATGGACTCTTTGCTGAGGTGCTGGTGGGACTCTGCCAAACACTCCACCTCACTGAAGCGGGTGTTGAGGGCCATGGAGGGGTGGGAGGGGTCCTCCGACATGTTGAGGTAGGCGGCGCGACGCAGCTGCTCCTCGATCACCAGCGCCTGCTCCAACAACTAGAGGAGGGAGAGCGAGGCTCCACGTTAGCGCAAAGTCACGACCGCCGTTAAAACCGGAGCGGCTCCATTATCTGGGATACTTTTTGATTCGTACCTTGAACCTTCTGGCGAGGAACTTGTTCTTGATCTCCAGGAAATTCCCTCGGTTCATCTCCCCTTTAAAAGGCTCGTTGAGGATGGCGAACTTCACGTCGTTCTGGATGTCCTGCCAGCGGGCGTAGCCGTGTCTGCGGAAGTCTCAGTCAAGGGCAACAACTAATATATAGATCTACAGATTCAAAGACAAACAATTCCCTGCTACACCCTCCATCTAGATCTTTAAGACAGTCACTCAAGTGGGAAAGGATACTGTATTATGCCGGCCAGCAGCCAGTAGTCATGGCGACGGTGCCAGATCTCATTGGTTTTCTTGGTAACTGTGGCAGCGCGCTCCTCGTTCTGCCACAAAGAGTGGAGCTCTGAAATAAAGAGGAGGAGAAGGTCAGTGACAAAATGAAAACATGACGTTACACTCTCACTTATTGTGTGTGTGTGTGTGTGTGATTGTGTGTGTACCTGTGAATCCTCCATCAGCGATGTTGAACATGAACCTGGTCTTTGCTTTCTTCTTCTCCTCGCTGGCGGCTCCGGTGGCGGCAGCGTCAGCGGTGGTGGGGGCAGCAGCAGCAGCAGGAGCAGCAGCAGCGGTGGTGGTGGTGCCCGCTGACGCTGCGCTCTCCTTGGTGCTCTCCTTGGCGCTCTCCTTGGCGCTCTCCTTGGCGCTTTCCTTGGCGCTTTCCTTGGCGCTCTCCTTGGCGCTGTCTCCGTTCTGCAGTTTAGTCGCCTCCTCCTGCTTTGGCGCATCCTTCTCCTCCTTCACTTCTGCAGCAGGAGCGAGAGAGGAGACACGGTAAATGACTGTACAGCAGACATGTATAAACCTGACAGCAGAGATCTGCTGAGGATGATATGACACCAGAAAATAAATCTCATCTCCTTTATTTTGCGGTTTGTTTCTGTGTGAGAGATTAAAAAATAAAAAATAAATAAAGTGCAGGCTTTGGTACCTTTCTTTTCATCTGCAGGAGGAGTGGTGTCCATCTTTTCTGTGTTTTCTTCTTTCTTTTCTTCTGCTGCAAAGAAAGAAACAAAAACATTAAGATAAGGGGAAAATAAAGAAATAAAAGCAGCAACAAAATGGGACGTTTAAGGTAAATGAGAAAAGATACAAAATGATTTTTACAATCATGAGACAAAACAACTTAACTACCGTTTCTGTCAGTAATTAGCTCAAACTACATGATCCAGATTCTAAATCATGAAATTCAACTACAGCTGAGAGGATCTGAATCCATCCATGTTTGGAAAGTATAATCTGAAAATAATGTGAATGCTTCACAAAGTAAACCTTCAGGCAGACACAGAAACGACACAAACATTTCTTATGAAGTGATAAATCAGTGTAAAAAGTTGGTTTATCTACATGAGGAGTAAGTTCAGTTTTGATCCCTGCTGTAGCTGTTTTTATTAGTGGGTACGAGAACATGAACCTAAACTAAAGTGTTCTTTCCTGTGTGTGTTGTGTACATTGTTTTCATATGTGTTGTATCTATGTGCTGAAAACACACAGGGTGGTTGAGCTGGTTGTTGTGACAAAACTGTGAAACACAAACTGAGCACTGATTAAAAAGTAGTTCCACAGCACCAAAGAAAACGGAGCATGTCGAGTTTCCAGTTTTACCTTTGACCTCGGGGTCCTCAGGTTTGACCTCTGACCCCTCCGTCTTTGCCTCTGACGACGACTTTGTCTCCTCTCCACCCTCCGGACTCTTCTTCTCTCCCTCTCCCTCCTTTTCTTTCTCGCCTTCCTTCTCTTTCGCGCCCTCCGCCTCTCCGTTGCTCGGTTTGTCCGTCTCCATCGGCTCCTCGCCGTTCTTCTTCTTCTCCTGCTCCGCCGGCGGACTCTTCTCGACGTTGTCTGGGATGGCGATCACCTGGTGAGGAGCAGGTGGATTTTTGTGACAAATCTCGATAAAGAAATTCCTTCTCTACTTTTCATTTCTGAAGTGTACAAACACATCGCGTCTTTACCTCGTTGGCGGCCTTTCCGGGCTCTTTGCCGTTCTTTTCTACCTCGACCTCTTTCTTCACCTCCTTCTCTCCATCCTTCGCTGCCTCCTCGTTCTTTGAGGAGTCATCAACTACAAAAATAAACAGGTTCAAGAATTATATATTGATTTTTATGCATTTTGTTAGAGGAAATTTTTACCAGAAGACATTTTTATTCACAGTAAACAGCTGGAAATGTTTGTGTAATGCTCTGTAACTTGTGTGTGTGTGTGTGTATGTGTTACCTGGAGCAGGAGTATTGGGCTGTGTGTCAGCGGGGGTCCCGGTGGACGGGGTTTTCCCGGGGGATTCGGGCTGAGCTGCGGCCCTCTTGTTCTCCTCCAGTTCGGCCATCCACGGCATCGACCACTGACCGTTCACATGTTCAAACTCCTGCACCTGGAAACATAAAGAGAATATGATCATTTCTCTCCTTTTGACATATCAATGCAAATAGAAAAAACAATCTTAAAGCGTCAAACTGAAGTGATCACCGTCATAAAAGATCGATCTGAACAGCAGGATTTATGTCACAAGACTAGAGCTGCATTTAATGACTATTGTCTTTGTCAGTCATTTTCTGATTTAGTCAGAAAAAAGTTAAAACTGTTGTCTGAACAACAATCGATGACACAAAGATCATCAATTTACGATGAAAA